>NC_092701.1:9459452-9724452 GCF_964275005.1 Diadema setosum
ACGAACATTTCAGTACTAGTGTACCATGTCACGGCTTACCGAACAGACCATACTGGCTAAGCTTGTTTACGTACATATAGCACGTCCACGTCTACTTACGAATACTGTAGAGAGCCAATCCATTGTGCCACAACGTTACAAACGTGCGGCGTGTCACCCTTGATTACATGTACTAGTACTAGCTCTTGCGTTTGCATGCTGCTACGTCTTTACAACTCTAGGGGCCGGGGCTTCGTATGCTCCAGCAGCTGGTTGCCGCTGAATTTACTCGTACCCCTCGTACCACTCGTCAGAAATCTACACTGTAGCGCGATGGACTGAACCACTTCAAAAATCATAACTGTTGAATTCTAACTTACTAGTTCGCAGAGTTTGGTAAGTTTTTTTCATGCAGTGTATAACTAGTATCATTCTTATTTGCTAGTGGCCTAGTAACAAGTTGAAAATTCACACTTTCTTTGCCACTTCATATTTTCTCTGGTCCCCCAATCGCGAATTTTACCACTCGCGAAAATGTGTGACAGCGGCAATTTGCGAAAATTTATGTACGCGAAAATTATAGCGTATACAGTAGTACACACTTTCTGAAGTCTGTGGCATAGAAAGGGTTACGTAGGATCTGTTTTTTGTTGTTGTTTTTTTTTTGTAATTGTGGGGAGCTTTAGATTTTCATGATGCATGCATTGAAGGAAAAAAAGCTGTTCTTTGCACGGGTGAAATTGCTTTATATCAAAATTGATCTCGCATCGTCTGAGCTTTTTATGGTGCTTCTGGGCCATTTTATCATCCACTCAAATTAATGATGCAGAGAGCTGCTACTTAATGCAATGATCACGTGGGGGCGCCATTTGACTTCACATAGGCTGCGTCTTTGTGAAAATCTAAAGTTACTTCTCAGCATGACGCGTGGAGAGAACAAAACGGCCAGTGCAATCGTCGTCAAATCTAAAGCTCCCTAATACGCTGCTTGTGAAAAGGAAGTGGGCCCTTCAGTGATGTATTTTCATCTCAAATAAGCTTGTTAATGCATAATGGTAATTTCTGTGCATACTGACATATCATACAGTATTTCTTGAGCCTCTAAATTTTCTCTAGCAATAAAAGATGTGTGGATTTTAGATGGTTTGATGAATGGGAAACAAGTCTGACTGAATTTGCATACTGCTAACGATTGATACAGGTCCAAATAATAGTTGACAGGTGATACGATCTTACCATAATTTCTATTTTGGGATTTATATCTAAACTGTCTCTGGCACAAGTATTGCCCAGTGGATGAATTATTTGTACTGTAATTAGCTCACATAGTAATGCATCTATGACTGATCATCAAATATCGTCGTGCGCATGGCAGATTGTCGTTAGCGCGCTTCCGTGCGCATGGCAGATTGTTGTTAGAGCACTTCCGTGCGCATGGCAGAATGTTGTTAACCCTACGCGCACTCCCGCCTGGTGCACCACCCCCCCCCCCCCCCTGGATCCGCCACTGTATGTGTATTTCAACTCTTTTGTTGTCTCCTCTTACGTTCCTTCTGGCAATACTTGATTTCAAATCAGTACTTCTTGTAGTTCCTCTTCAGACTGCCTCTTACTATCTTGTAAGGTTTTTTTTTTTTTTTTTTTGGGGGGGGGGGAGGGGAGTTTGTTAACTCTGGTATGATGCAGACCTTAAAGGTAACCAAAACCCAAAGAGAAATGTGGATTGAGTGAAAGCAGCAACATCAGTAGAACACATCAGTGAAAGTTTGAGGAAAATCGCACAATCGCTGCAAAACTTAATATGAATTCTAAAAGTTTTGGTGTTGGAACCGCTGGATGAGGAGACTACTTGAGTTCATGGCGTCATGTTTGGACAACAATCTGAAGAAAGTATACAGAAATGTCAACATGCTTTCACTTTTCCAGCATAATGAAAGACCACTTCACTAACTACTTTAAGAAAGCAGGGGCAATAATTACTACCCTTCACATATTAAAGTCAATATCAAGTTGATGGAATGTGTACTTTTCATGAAAAATTTTTGTGGAATTCTCTTTATATTTTCTTTATGTCATTGTCCTCAGATGACATCATGAACTCTAGTAGTCTTCTTATCCAGTCATTACAACACCAAACTTTATAAATTAATAGTTTTTGCATCGATTGTCTGACTTTCCTCAAACTTTCATTCATGTGTTCTACTGATGTTGCTGCTTTCACTCACTCCACATTGTGCTTCAATGGGTTTTGGCTTCCTCATACATCTGTTGGCAGAACATTTGAAAAATAAACATAAATTGGTGAGCCTATTGTGTCTTTATCAAGACATCACCATTAAAATGCCCATGTATACGACATTTACATAGTACCTATACCGTAAACAAAAAAGTAGAATTTTCTATAAGATATCTTAATTTTGTATGCAAATTTTCTCTTCTAGTTAAGAAAATTAGTTCAGAAGGGTGGTGTGCAGTAGCAATTTTTTAAGTGTTCATATTCAGCATGTGTTTTCAGTAATATAATTCTCATCATTTCAGCAATTATGTAGCATTTGATTTTCTTTTGTTCATATATGAAAAGCTGACTGCATCGCTGTCTTTGCATTTAATCATATCAGTCCATATCATATTTATATCTGGCAGATGTCCAAATGAACGATGAAATTTGACTATTCAACATAACATTGAGATATATATATATATATATATATATATATATATATATATATATACATACAATATTTTGTCTCAGTCATTTTGAATTGAACCGCTGTCACAATTCATCTTTGTGAGATGTGCTCTAAAACCCCAATCTACATTGAACTCTTAATTACTATTGTACTGTTGACATCACCAGTTGGCATTGTGCCAAATCTGCAGAAGAATTAGGAGTCGCTCGTTTTCATAAACATCCACTTCTGTGTGAATGATGCATCTAGAAATATGCCAAATATTCAGCTTTGAAAGTGCTAAATAGGTTAAATTGTAATTTGTATTGTTTGACAGCAGAATGCAATTAACTTTTTTTTTTAAGGGGAAAAAAAAGCCAACAGCCTTGAAATCAGGCTATGCCTGCCAATGAGCATTAAATTTGTTTAATAGTAGGTATGACATATGACGGAGGGCGTGTGTGAGTGCTTCTGCACCAAACCAAGCTTCAAACATTGTTGTTAGGCCTTTTTCGAAAGGGGATTGTGCCCTCTTTTTCTCTCCCTCACTACATGTATCTTCCTTTAATTCTTATGTGCTCCTTTCATTCTCTAGTCCCACTTTTGATACATGTCCACTCAAAAGTTTTAAATGTTACTAGTATTTGAGGCTGAAAAAGCACGCCAACATTATGTGGTCTGTAACAGTGTGTTCAAGTATGTAATGCAATGATACGAGCCATTGACTGAGTGTATAAATGATATATCAACTTACATACTTTTTATATCTGGGAATATATGGCTGTCAATTTTGATTATGCCTTTTCATCACGCCGGAAATATGTAGTGCACCAGTAATTTATTTTATCTTTTAGCATATTATTTCTGTGAATACATCCAGCATTACCTTGATATTTATCCTGTCCTATGTGAGTTTTGTGTTCATGTTTAAATGTGTCAATTCTTTAAGAATTTAAAAGACAAAAAGTCCATTATTTTGTTATGAAAATGCATCAAAATTTACTACTTCATTTGGATGTGGACATACCTCAAAGAGGATTTTGCCCACATGCCTGTAACAATGACTACACTTCCCTTTATGGAAGAGTGATCATGGATGTGAGAGGCTTCATATTTACACCCACCTAATTATGTTTTTAGCTGTTTTCATATTTTTGTAACGTCTTTAGGATTTCGTACATCTCAAACATTGTAAATTCTTTAATATGCAATTTTTACACTGTACAAGTACTGTTGAAAATTTGTAACTCTGATGTGTGTATGACTTTTGTAAGCATTATGAGAGATATGGCTTATTAGAGTTTGACATTACTGAGTTGTTGTTTTGTTTTGATTAAGCTTTTATTGGTAACAAAACTCCAAGACAAAGAACATCTTAACTTATACCAGATTCATGGTCCTATTTTGTACATGTGTCAGGTCCTGAACCAACTTTACAAATACTAACAACCATAGACAAGTCAAATATGTGACCCTGCACCTCAAAACAAACAAAAAGTCGCCAGACATGAATTTTTAGTTAAGACCATATTCTGAAAGAGCAGACTTTAGGCTTTGAAATGATGTATAACTCAAATCAAACGGACTCTCCTAACCTATCTAAATATTGGAAAGAAAGCACAAACTCAGGAAAAGTGTGAACTGAGAAAAGAGGCTCTGAAGTACAGTGTCTATTCAAGCGCTTAATCTTTACCAAACCGTGCTGGCTGTGCGATGAATGGGACAAAAAACAGGAAGTAAACCACAAGAGTAACAACAATGAAGGGATTATCAGATTAAACTGAAATTAAGCATGCCTCATTAACACATTCTGTACATAATTAATGCCAACTTTCAAAGCAGTAGCACTATCTTTTCAAAAGTTATTAGAGTTGAAAGTGAAGAGTGTGGACAAGGTTTTTCAGAAATGACAAAGGGATTCTAAAGACACACCTAATCGCACTATTCTACCAAAAATGTTCGAGATAAACTGCTAAAAAAAAAACACTTTCCTGCCCGTTTTATGATACCAAATTTAAGCATAATGTAAAAGAAGACCCGCTCTTTCAGAAAATATGAAAAAGTCAAGTTCGGCTAGGTTGACCCATTTTACTTATTTTTAGTCCTCACACAAAATCAGTGTGTGCGACTTTATGTTCGTTTTGAGGTGCACGGTCACATATAATGATAAGTACAGTGTACATGTGTAACAAAATTTGATGAATGTCATATCATTTGATATTTATTCCAGCTTTGCACTCATATTGTCAAGAGGGATGTCAATGATTCAGCATATCATATTGAAGAAGATAAATGATCTATGAAATTGATTTGCACCGAGAACAAAACTAGAAAGTAAAATGATGGCAAAATGACTGTCAATCACGTAGCAAGTCTAAAAATTGACACCCCCCCCCTTCCCATTTTACATTTGGTAAATGTTCCTTTATTCATTGAAAAAAAAAATCACCTTTGATAGATATAGGAGAATTCTAACAAGGTTATGTATACCACAATCTGCCTCTGGTACAACACTAATCTGACTTAACCAATGAGAGATTACATCTCTTGAATGTCTGTAGAAATTTGGATGGCTGAACAGGAATGGCTATCCATGAGTCTGCAGGTTCTCATTCTATGCATTTTTTAAAAATACTATTTTAGTCTTAATAGTTTCTTGTAAGATATCATATTCATTACTCCATTAATTTTAAGGGGCATTTTGTTGTTTTGTTAAAGCTCTCCTTTAAATATACAATGTATCGGGATTATTTGATAGAATGCTACCTTTTTGACATGTATTGTTTTCATATATTCATCTTGCAGATATCTATGTGGTCATTGGTATCTCAGATGTTGATAAATAATGTGGCTGTGGAAATGAAAGCTGAACCAGTAATTTCATAGAAATGAGCATCCAAAACCTAGTGTTTTGTGCACATTTTATGTGCAACAGTGGTGTCCATGCTCAAACTGACTTTACTGAAATCCCAAAAATGTGACCATGCATCACAAAACCAACAGAAAAATGCCATTTATGGAATTTTAGTTAAAGGACAAGTTCACCTTCATAAACATAAGGATTGAGAGAATGCAGCAATATTAGTAGAACACATCAGTGAAAGTTTGAGGAAAATTGGACAATCGATGCAAAAGTTATGAATTTTTAACATTTTTGTGTTGGAACCGCTGGATGAGGGGACTACTACATGTAGGGCTCGTGATGTCATATGAGTACAATAGTATAAAGAAAATGTAAAGAAAATTCAACATATTTTCACTTTTTTCGCTTAATAAAAGAGCACTTTACTTGCCTCTTTTTAAAGGCAATGGGAATAATATTACCCATAACATATGTCAGTAACGAGTCAAGGGAGTGTATACTTTTTTCAAAAGATGAAATTTTGTGAAATTCTCTTTACATTTTCCTTATATTGTTGTACGCATGTGACATCATACACTGCAGTAGTCTTTTCATCCAGCAGTGACTGCACAAAAACTTCAAAAATTCATAACTTTTGAACGGATTGTCCGATTTCCTCAAACTTCCAATGATGTGTTCTACTAATATTGCTACATTCTCTCAATCCTTATGTTAAATGAAGGTGAACATGTCCTTTAAGAGCAGGCTATCAAATGTTGTCTAACTCAATCAAATGGACTCTCTTATCTTATCTAAATATTGGAAAGAAAGTACACACGGGGAAAGTGTGAACTGAGAAAAGAGGCTCTGAAGAACAGGGTCTGTTCAACGGCTTAATCTTTACCAAGTCACACTAGCTGCGCAATGAACGGGACAAAGAACAGGATGTAAATGGCCTTAGGAACATCAATGACGGGGATTATCAGATGAAGTTGAAATTGAGCATGCTCTATTGACACATTCTCTTCATGATTAATGCTAACTCTCAAAGCAGCAGCATTATCCTTTCAAAAGTTATTAGAGTGTGTAAAGGACTTTTTGCGAAGTGAAAAGGGGGATACTAATCACACTACCCACAGAAATGGTTGTAGGAAAACTGCTGAAAACACAATTTCCCATTCATTTTATGATCCCAAACTTTAGAATTATGTAGAAGAAGAATAGCCCTTTCAGGAAATATGAAAAACTTAAGTTTGACTTGGTTGACCCATTTCACCTTTTTTGAGTCCTCGCGTAAATTCAAGTAATGTCACCTTTTTTTGGTTTTATGATGCATAGTCTTAAATATGTGCAAACTTCAAGCTGTGCTGAATTCATGTGAGGCTGTGTAGCAAGCTCGAGTCTTAGTAAAGTAATATTTTAATGCATTATTTACTGCAATGTGACAATCAATCAAATGTGTTTCATTGCACAATCAATTTAGTCAGACATTCTAGAAGATTAAAGGGAAACTTCACACTTGAGTTTATTTTGCATACAAATATAGCAGTAAATGTTTCAGTGAAATGTGGCAGAAAATGAGAAAGCTATGGGATTTTCAAGTTTCACATGTTTCATGCAAAAAGACAATATCGATCAGGGTCACAAGTGCAAGTCAGTGGAGGTAATGGAGTTATGTGAAAGTACCAGTACTCTTCCAAACTTACCCTGCTATCGTGTAGAAGGGATTTCATTTAGTTGTGGCACCTCTGTATGAATATTTTCCACCTCCTTGAATATGAAGGGTAAAGATTAAATCAGTTTTTGGGAGAAGACAGATTAAAGTGAAGAAAGAATTGAATTACACATGTTAGGAGTTTAATTTTGTAGGCAAAAGTGCTGACATGCCTGTAGAACCATCTTCATCACATTGTAACGAGTGTATCATGCATGTACACACACACACACACAGTATTGATTGCAAGCAAGAAGGTTGTATCTCCTATTTTCTTTTTTGACCTTAAAAAAATGTACAGTGTCACTTTTTTGAAAGGTTTGAGTTTGTCAGAGAAGGTCATTCTGTGTGATTTGTAGCATATAAGCGTAATATTTAGGGGTACATATTAACAAACTCCTTATAAGTATGTAATAAGAAGTGTTTTAATGGTAATTTTGGCTGTACAATGTCTGGTTCAATTTCTGGTTTAATGGTAATAATCAAATGTCAAGGAAATGTCTCTAATCTAAGCTTTTTTTTTACTGTATCATTGCCTTTTATCATTTTAGTTTCTGGATTCATCTTATTCTCAGTGATATCATTTTCCTGTTATTCCCCCTTGGTGGAAAGCCTGTATTGACCATTTCAATTTTCGTGCCAACGTACGTGGAGTCCCAAACTCTCTAAACTGTGTGTTTGTATAATATTTGGTGTCTGTCCATCTTTGTGATATAATCAGTGTGCTGTGTATTGGTTTCTCTCCTGGTGCTATCTTTTATAGTATTTTGAATAAAAAGTTTGAACAATAAATACAGTGAACTGAATATAAGCCTGCTGTGCATTTTAGAACTTTCTTTTGTGAGTGGTATTGTCAGTTGAGAACAAGGTTGGTTGCGACTAAATGAACTATCGCCAAGGCAGCAGTGAACTTCGAGTATTGTACCTCAGTTAGCTATGAGGTACATTACACTGCACCTCCTTCTGTATTTTGATTACTCAGGGTATGATTCTGTACAGCTATAGGCCGTTACAAGGATAGTCACGGGAGAGCAATATACCCCAGAATAGGTTAAGTTATTATCATTATTACTGTATTTTTTTTTTTATTTTTTTTTTTTGGGGGGGGGGGGGGTATTCCTGCTTTCAAACAAAATACAAATTCAATCTTGAAAATGTATAGCCAAAGAAAAATGCAGTGATTAAGATGATATAACAACATATTACACAATGAGGAGAATATAGGAAATAGTATTATAAAACAAACATAATACAAACTACTGTAAATAAGATAAGATGTGTATAGATATCTTTTCCAATAAATGAACAAGATAATTGGATGCAGGAGATTGCAATCGTGAGCAGTTAGGCTCGAAATGGATGGGGCCTCACGAAAATGAGAATACAGTATTTGGCGACATAAAGCTCTTGGAAAATTGATTGATCAAGTGGGTGCTGTGCAATCGCAGGTGTGGGTGCAGAAAGCAGTTGAACGATAAAAAAATAAAGATACAGTTTAATCATGGTTGTATGATGTGCATTATTTCAATTTAAAGGACAAGTTCACTTTCATATACATGTGGATTGAGGTGCAGCAATATAAGTGGAATACATCAGTGAAGTTTGAGGAAAATTGGACAGTCCGTTCAAATGTTATGAATTTTTAAAGTTTCTGTGCAGTCACTGCTGGATGAGAAGACTATTGCAGTCGATGATGTCACATGCGTAGAATGGTATAAGGAAAATATAAAGAGAATTCCACAAAACTTCATTTTTTTTTAAAGTACACATTCCCTCAACTTGTAACTGACCTATGCTAAGGGTAATATTACTCTCCCACCTTCTGAAAGAGGCAATTCATGTGCTCTTCTATTATGCGAGAAAAGTGAGAACATGTTGAATTTTGTTTAGTATTTTCTTTATATCGTTGTACACATAAATGACATCACAAGCTGTAGTAGTCTTCACATCTAGCGATCGCGAACTGAAACTTCAAAAATTCTTAACTTTTGAACGGATTGTCCACTTTTCCTCAAACTTTCACCTATGTGTTCCACTATTATTGTTGCATTCTGTCAATCCACAAGTTAATGAAGGTGGACTTGTCCCTCAAAGAGTGAGTAGCACAATTCGGATCGTGTGAGAAACCTCTTTAAAGGGAACGTAAATCAAATTATTCAAGAGAAGAAAAAAAAAAATAAGACTAAAGAAACATAGATCAACACTTGAAATCATTCACAATGGATGACATGTTTATTTTCAATGTTGATTAAGGCATAATACCAATCTTTAGGCCTATATCTTTTTCATGCAGGCAAGCAGTTGACGGAGTAGGGTGGAGAAAAACGAATTATTCAGTGTGGTATGTGTAATGCACTATCAAAACAAGGAAATGGAAACAGTCATTTTGCTTGAGTGGGTTTGTATTTTGAATCCACAAGTTAATGAAGGTGGACTTGTCCCTCAAAGAGTGAGTAGCACAATTCGGATCGTGTGAGAAACCTCTTTAAAGGGAACGTAAATCAAATTATTCAAGAGAAGAAAAAAAAATAAGACTAAAGAAACAGATCAACACTTGAAATCATTCACAATGGATGACATGTTTATTTTCAATGTTGATTAAGGCATAATACCAATCTTTAGGCCTATATCTTTTTCATGCAGGCAAGCAGTTGACGGAGTAGGGTGGAGAAAAACGAATTATTCAGTGTGGTATGTGTAATGCACTATCAAAACAAGGAAATGGAAACAGTCATTTTGCTTGAGTGGGTTTGTATTTTGAATGTAAATAAATTGGTGGGGAAAGTGAATGTAAAATGAACAACAACAACAACAACAACAACAAAACCACACACACACACACAAAAAAAAAACCAACAACAATTAGTCTTCAGAAGACCAAAATATATGACAGCTAGAACCGTGAGGCAACGTGAATCAACAATTTAAAGACGGTACAGTTTCAGTTGTGAGGGGGTTTCAAGGTTTCCAACATTCTTCTGATGATGATATTTTTCCTTTGTCTTTAGATAATGAGAAACCTCTTGTGAAATGTGAAAGAGCTTACAATTGCAAGAAGAATTCAAAGTGAATTAGATGAAAATTGGTTTTGGAATGGCTGAGATATCCAAAAACAAAGCAATCCTAATAAACCTTTTATAAGGATCGCTTTGTTTTACTTTCTTTTTGGAAATTAAGCCATTTCAAAACCAATTTTCATCAAATAAACTTTGAATTCCTCTTAGAGTAGTATGCATTGTAACATTTGATAAGGCGGTTTCCAAGTATCTTGCAAAAAAGTTACAAGCTGACTCCTTACCTCAACCAATACTATACCATTCCTTTAAAAACAACTCATAATGGAAATCATTTTCATTTCAGCGTTGATATAAAACATGATACCGGTGTTTTTAGGCCTATATCTTTTCCGTGTATGCTATGAATAGCAGATGATAATATCGGCATAGGGGCAGCATAGTCACCGTGATAATGGTCGTTTGGCAATACAACTTTACTGTAGTGTATGACCTTGGAGTTCCGTGATGATATTCATTCTGACTGTATTATAGCTGACTGAATTGCTCAAAATGCCGGAATCATAGTCGTCATAGAATCAAAGGAACGATTTGTCATAGGCATTGTGGATAAAGTTTGATACATTACGGGTGAATGAAGACCTGTCGCTGGTGTCTTTCTTTTTTTTTTTTTAATCCGCCTCAAAACTGCATAGTATCAGATTCACCTGTGAGCACATGCAGATCGACTTTTATTGATTCATGGTACCATTATATACATCACTTTATGGCTAAATAATTATCTAAATACGAGCCGTATATTTCTTTTTCTATAGGGTTTCTTCATATTACCTAAATGGATTCTCCCCCCCCCCAAAAAAAAGAAAAACAACAACAACAACAAACAAACTTTCAAACCAAGCTTCTTTCAATGACATCATCTGTCAATCGTTGCTTAAGTACTAGTGGAATGCACCTTTTTCTACAGATTTAGCGTAACTGCTGCGCATCATTTCATCTAACAAAATTTATATGATTAACAAAAGACATTTATTTCAGGGAAACATGCAAGTTATACACATAGGTGCATCCAATGTTTTCTCGTAAGCACTCTGCCAGTTGTTGACAGATGATATCATTATTGTTGTTGTTATTTTAAAGATCGAAAGAAGAGAGAGAGAGAGAAATGGGGCCCTATACAAATAATTTGCCCCAGACAGCACTTATAACATAAAGCAAACATTATAGATCTTAAAGAGATATAAACAAGAATATTAAATGCATACCAAGTCGCTCATAAAGTCTCCACGAGGGAGCTCATAATTGTCTCCATAAAGGAGCTCATTACGTCTCCACGAGGGAGCTCAATGCATATGATATTGATGAATACCTCATATTCTTCAGACAAACTCAAATAACTACACAATACACGCGCGCGTGTACCGCACACTAACTCATCCACGTGCACACACTCAACCACATACACACACCTCTAACCACGCACAGAAACAACCATGATATCATGGTTCAACCCAAAATAATGTACAGTATTTAAATAGAGCACACACACAATGATATGTTTTTTACAAAAAAAAATAAAATTACTATAACTGTATCATTGTTTCGAAAGAAAGCAGAAGAAGAAAAAATATACAGTGTTTATATCAAGGAGCTCTAAGGCGTTGATACAGAAAAATATTTGCAGCAAACAACGGAGAAATATGATACAGATATAATCCTGGAATCAAAGACGCATGGATATACCTGCGGGCTTCAAGCCCCAAGAAATAAAAAAAAAGTACAATTTAGTGCCAGAAAGTGGGAGTCATAATAATCTTCAAAATAAATTCAAACCACAGATTTAAAGTATTAATTAGGTGCAGGCGACTCATACGAAAGGGGATTAACAAACATTTTAAGTTGTTCTCACCACAAAAATGATGAAAGGTGTATCATTTATAAAATTACACTATAGGTATATGAACGAAAAGATCCCCTGTTCTTGCTAGGGAAACGCACGCAAGGAACGTAAGACAATATACATGTATATATTTTATATAATAGAGACCCATTGAGGGAGATGCAGCAGCGAGTGACTCCCCAAACCCGCTTGCTGCAGATTCCGGCACCTATAGGCGAGGTGGACGGATGGAGGCCTCGACGTGACGGCTGTACAAGGTCGGCTTGTTGTCGGAGGGGACCGGAGAGCGATGTCCGCTGCGAATGTCGTGAAGGTCTATTACGCTGAGGATAGGAGAGATTGAAAGTCCTTCCCCTGTGTACTGGGAAGGGGAAAACGAGACTAAATAAAACATAAGTGAGATTTATCACAATCAAGTATGAAAAAAAAAACACAAATATCATTGACATAATCTTGGTTTTTGTTAATGCTCTTTTTTTTTTTGAGCGTATATCGTATAATTTGAAGATAAAAATAGTACAGAAAAAAATATTATAAAATGCATGTCACATATTTCGATGTGATTGGGATATAATGAATGAATATACAAGTCAACATGCATTTGCATCGCATATTTCCCAAGGCATTTCCTGTAACAACATTGCAACTAATAAATAGCCCTGATATTTACATCGAAGTAAGTAAGCACTGAATTGATCAGTGTTTGAATAGTAGCCATGACAAAAGAATCATGGGCATACATACTCGGGCAGGATTTGAACCTATGACCTCTTGATCTCCGGACAGGTGTCTTATGTAGGGCAGTTTGTGTCCACACGAAAGAGAGATTCCACTCCTTCTCTTCCAACATTCCGATCGACCACGAAGAGAAAACATTCAAGGACGTCGCTGCGTGTCGATTACACGCACCGCAGAAGAACGCCGATAAATCAACTCATACAAGGTCTACCACTTGACTTCCACTAGTTCCAGCAGCTCGACGCGTCAAACAATGACTAACTGCACAGTGACCATCAGTTATTACAACTCTCCAAATTGAAACAGAAGCAAAAATAAAGTGTAAAAGCGTTCAGATGTTTGAAGTTCGCCTGTTACAACTACATATGTATCTTTGAAGTTGGAGTTGAATGATATACATTGATGAACAATTTTTCAATTATTCGACATGTTGGTGATGATCTACAGGTAGTCAAATGTGGCTTGATCTATATCATATTGTATAGCTGTATTCACATAATTTTCTTAATTTACCTAGGGGATATGTAATAATTATGATATTGACTGGCCTTGAGGGAGATAGCAGATAAATATTGCCCGCACTGAAAGAATATTGCCCTCGTCTTCGACTCGGGCAATATTCTTTCACTTTGGGCAATATTTTCTGGTATCTCCCTCGAGGCCAGTCAATATTATATAAAAGGTTGGTTGAATTCTGAATCTCCTATTGGCTACAATCTCCCCACAACTGATAAACGTTTTCTGCAACAAAGCCAAATCTATATTATATCAAGCGCCTCCGCCCTCTAATAAAGTGAAGTAAAACAGCCGGGGACTGATCATTTGTAATGCTTTTGGCGTACATTATTCAGACTGAATGAGAAATGACACGAACTTAACAACAACGACAGCATTTTGCCCATTATCGTATGATCTTTCTGTCTGTAGTTTCATGTTGCCTGGTTTGTAGGGCGAATCTTTAGTAGATTTAATTAAGCCTTCTTTGTTTTCTGCGGCCCGTCTTACAGATTAGCGCAAGGGATTTTTGGTTCAAATTTTTCCAAAAGCACCAAAAATTGGCACACATGTAGCCTAAACCATACTATTTCGATTTTTGATGGGCGCCAAGAAAGGCGCCCTCTAGGGCGGCCATATTGGCAAAATCCAATATGGCCGCCATATAGGTTTAAAGGTCACTTGCATTTGAAAAACAATGAAGGGTTACAATCATTTTAAAAGGCAGGTTAAGACGTTTTCTGGGTCAAGGAATTCGAATCTGAAGTTGTTTTTATGGTCTGAAGTCAAATTTTCCTTATAAGGTCACCTTAAGGTCATTTAGGCGTCAAGCCATTGTATTCATAACAGTTTATTGAAAAAAAAAATGGCTTGCCCATGCATAGACAATATTCCAGGAATGCCAGCCTTAGTAATAGAATTGCAGTTGTCGACGGCTGAAAAAAGGCGTATTTCTTGTGAAGGGCGCCCTCCGGGACGGCATATTTCCAAAATCTAATATGGCTGCCACCTACGTTTAAAGGCCAGCATTAAAAACCTTTAAAGTGTTACAACAATTTGAAAAATCAGCTTTAGAGGTTTTATGGGTCAAGGAATTCGATTCTGAAGTTGTTTTTATGGTCTGATATCAACTTTTCCTTATAAGGTCTCCCTAAAGGTTCTTATAAGGTCTCCCTATGGAATATCATAGTTCATGTCACGATAATTCCATTAATTATTTTTACATTACAGGCGCTAAGAGGAAATGTCCTCACCGACTGGCCATATTTGCGGAATTCAATATATTTGCATTTGCTTTAATGACAGCTAAAAGAGCTAGTTAGAATTATGGGTAATGCCCTTTTTAAAGAGTTTTCAAAATTTGATTATTGGACTATTATTTCCATCTTCATCTGCAAGGAATGCAATTAAAAACAAAAACATACATATATGAGAAATAGAATCCTATTGCTAACGAATATATTAATAGTTTAGCAATAGGGGGGGGGGGGGGGGGGGGGGCTACTCTCTATATTACCGGCGTCCTTGACGTTGCCACTAAAAAGAGAAGTGTTTTTATTTCTCTGTTGCAGTTCAGGGATCCTCAATCACAATTGATATTCATAATTCAGATTAGAATTCAGTGGAATAATAACTATGAAGATCACTCCTAATCTGGATGAAAAAAGAAAAAAAAATCTGTCGTGTTTAAGAGAGTTTTTAGTACATCAGGTTGGCATCAATTTGCTATTTTCGTACTTGTGCATCAAAGTTCGATTCTAAAGTCCTTACAGGAATTTTTATGTGCCTCCACAGCTAAATATGCCGTTCAGAGAACATGACGGTCCTGGTGACGCCATGTAGGGAACAAACATATTTCACTGTATAGTACAACTTTCATGACACCTTCTAGGGTCTATTAAGATTCTATCCAAAGTGCTTGGACGCAAATTGGTATGATATCACAAGACTTTATAAGTTGGTATCTCGTTGGTCTGAACACTATAGGTTGCAACTCTACTCTCCGCAACATCTCTACGACGCACGTCTCCTGGAGACGAGCCCAATCTCCAGGATTCGCAGGAGAATCGAACATTTTCGATTTTTGAAGAGACTATTTCCGTCTTCCAGCTTGTCTCTGAGACGTCTCTGCGAAGTCTCCATCACTGTGGCCATGTCGTGGGGACTAAATTTGTCTGCAACATCTTCGAGATGTCCCCGCATCTTGTGGAGACCGTAATGACATAATGGCGACGAAAGGGAGAAGTCGCAGAGAAACGACGTCTCTGATAAGTCCCTGCGACTGCAAAAGCCTTGCCAACATCCCCGTGACTTCCAAACAAATAAGTTGTCCCTTTGTTTGAAGACGTCTTGGACGTCGCCCTGGAAATTGCATTAGTTGTGATAGCGAAAATAATTTCTTTGAGACGCTGGCATTGCGACAATGTCTCCTCCCGTCAGGCCCTCAATCCCCTCCCCCCCCCCCCATTTTAATTTTCCAGCATATCAAACTACTGACCATGGCTCGTCTGACATCTGCTCTACATTGTGCATTTTCACCTTCATTCATCCATCCATCCATTCATTCATTGATTCATTCATTCATTTCATTATTTTTTTTTTCATTTCCACGTTTTCCACCTCCCAATGCATGCCTTGAAACAGCTGTGGTGCAGAAGAATGAAATTTGGTACTGACTGAAGCATTGCGGAGGATGGCTGATAGTACTAGTAATTGCCATGTACCTGTGCCATCTTTCCTCCAGCTCCACTCCCTGAAGTCAGGGATCACATCATGACCCATGCTGTCATGATTCCAGTAGAAACTCACTTGCAGCAACAGCACTCAGATCTTCGAAATGTTGATACAGCGCCGCTTGAGCAGATAGGGCAGTTTCTGATGATCTGCTCCCACGTTATGACGAGATGATGCCTACCCTCGTTGACGCCGGCTGCCCCATAAACCTTGTTGCTCATCAGTCCTTGCTGGACATGAGCACGATTATTTAAGTAGTTAATGTGTTAGTGAGCTCTGGTTTGCTGACCCATACTACTTAGGCATTTTGCATGCCACATCAAAGCAAGTCTGAAGTAATGTCGCACCCTGTCAGTGCCTGATGTTGGGCTCTGGAAGAGAGGTATGCTGTACGTACAAGAAAGAGCTGAAAAGGCCTTTATCTTTTCAATACTACGACCCACCCGTAACTCCCTCAGGTCAAAGGGATTAAAAAAGCACACTACCGAATAATGTGATGTTATGCTCATCCGTGCGATTGTATACTGTTTTCAGAAAATGCTTTCAGAAAACATTATGTCATCCTTTGTAAGGATACTTTACGGAGATCGCATGTAAGTTGTTCGAAAGCTGAAGGATTGTGAGCTCACAATTCCTGTTGGATATTTCCGTCTCGAATCAGGTGCTCAGGATGAGTTGTCCGTCCCATTCTTGGATATCTGTGCGCTGATAAATGAGGGCAGTTCTTTATTTTTCAATCTTAATTTTCAGCAAGCCGCTACGCTCTTCCAATCATAGTTTGAGATTTGAGTGGTGCCATCACCATCTCTTGTCAGGGGACTGCACAGTGTTGCTGTGCAAAAATGTTAAGATTATTTTCTTCAGGATCAGTATCCCATACAACATCAATAGGTGTTCAGTTTCCCTAGTCATTTGCGCTTTCAGTAAAGAAACGGTTTCGTTTGATAAAAAGAGAATAAAAAAGATAAGAAAAAACCTTCAGCTGAATTGTCTTCACCTACTCTGATAAGATACTGCCATTGAAGGACTTTAATGATCAAATTTAGTTTACTGCCCCTAGAAAACTGGTCTGACCTGGATTGAGGAACTCGATTCCCTGGAAGCTTCGGCCATTGCTTCCTTCATTGAAGAAGCAGACGCTCTCTTGTCAAGGGAGAGCAGGAATACACCAATCTCAGCAGGAGGAGAATCATATCGCTTGCCAGCTGGAAAGTTATATAATTGACCATGAAAGGTGACGAGGTGGCTCAGTCGGTAGCATATGGCTTGCGGTCTAGGAACTTGTGTTCCGGCGCGGGTTCGAATCCCACTTATCTCAAGTCCAGCTATGCAATGGTGTGTGTTGTCATACCGTCCCCTCTAGTAGAGGCACAACACTTTGCACCTCATCACTTGGCTATAAAAAGTGGAAGTACCTTGTGTGAAAGAATCACAAACCCAGAAACATGAAAAGATCCCGAATCGGCATTCCGTTATCGGAAAACCAAGGTGCATAAACCGGTAAAGTGGTCCACCCCAAGTACATACAACTGACCAGCTAGTCATACGGGCTATCCAGCTATCTCGTCAGAAGGAAAAATGAAGACAAAATAAGATTAGGTGTATTTACTACCCTCTCTGCCATTGCACCCTGATTCAGCACCTTGGAATAGGATGGCAGCCGTATTTACGCGTATATATATATATATCTATATATTATGTTGATAAGGAAGTCCAAGATAAAAAGATAAGTAACAAAACTGCAACAAAGTTCATGCTGTATTCACCAACGGTTTATTTCTTCACAAAAATTTTCGAGCGTCTCGCCGCCCTTTCTCAAGTGTTGATACTGAGTATCAACACTTGAGAAAGGGCGGCGAGACGCTCGAAATTTGTGTGAAGAAATAAACCGTTGGTGAATACAGCATGACCTTTGTTGCATTTTTGTTACTTATATATATATATATATATATATATATATATATATATATATATTATATTGATACAAAGAAAGGGAAAACTGACCAGAAACAAATGATAAATAGCGAAACTTTGAGCAAAGAAAATGAGAAAAGAAAACGAAACCGATGGTAACCCATTTTCTGTGCTCAAAGTTTTCACTATATTTATATACACATATATTATATAATGTTTCATTTATTTGTCATAATCATTATTGATATATAGGGGGATGGAACCGCTCTTGACCCTAATTGATCATTGAAGAAGTATAGAAGAAATGACAAATGGGACAAAATAGTTGTACCAGTAAATTCCAGTTGAATGCTCACAGACGCCATTTCCAAAAATGCCCGAAATTCCTGATTTGACCCTTATTTGACCTTCAAAGTGACCTTGAGAGGTGATTAGTGACCTTGAGTTGCAGAAGTGACATTTAGAATCACATTCTCTAACCTCGTAAACCCTTCCACATAGGATTCATTACTTTGATCAACTTTTCAATTTGTAACTGCAGTTGACCTTTAACCAGGATGGCGGCCATATTGGATTTCTCCAAAATGGCGGCCCCAAGGGTTTTTAGTCTTGGCGCCCATCAAAAATCGAAAGAGTATGGTACAAGGGACCTATGAGCCAAATTTGGTGCTTTTGGAAGAATTTGAACCAAACAGCCCATTTTGAGCCCTTAGGCCCCCAACTAGTATACGAATTGAAAATAGTCACCCGGGCGAACCAGGTTGATGGATAGAGATTAGGGGAACAATACCTATGGAAAACGCAACGATGTTCCGCCCACGACGTACTCCTACATTGTTGGATAAAACGAGGCCATAAACCCTTTACTGGTCATTGAGGCGTCACAGAATAGAGTGTTTTTCAGTGTTTTGAGGAAGTTTTCACAGCGTTTCTCATCGTCTGTTTCGGTTGTGTCACACCGGTATCTTCACCAGTGATATGAGATACGATTTCTTCTCACTAGAGGAATGGACAAACGTTTGAGAGTTCTACTTCTATACACGTGATTTGTAGGTGGGGCCATCGCCTGACCAATCATCGACGTCTTTCGCCAAAACCTTTTTTTCATTTCGAAGAGTTCAATGGTCGCAACCATTCCATATCCAGTGCATGTTCATTGTAGCAACGTCGGGCAGGAGTTCACAACATCCCTCAGGTTCAGTGATCAATCACCATGGCTTCTGACGAGGATTATGTCCATCACAAGCTTGCAAGTGAGTAGTAGTGACACAGGACTTCATTCACAGAAAAATGGGAATCAGACGCAGTGTACAAAAGTAATTCTGACAATTACTATCAAAGAAACTAGGTAATACTTCACTCCATGTGTACAGTTGTGAGCATGTTTGTGATGAATGGAACATTGCGCTATCGAGTATATTGCTATTTGCAGTTGCTTTCAGTAAGAAGAGTAAAGTGAAACCCAGCCAGAACAAAGAGAGGTAGGTCTTACATTGCGTGCAAGATTTACCAAGGAATGTGAAAGTTATATGGAACATTTAAGTTGAAAGTGGTTTTTCGTAATATTAATGCTGGTCACAGCTACCTACCCTCCATAATTGCAAGTTAGATAGAAGACGAGGGGATATTGTCATAGCCTTAAAACACTCCCAGTGACTTGTGCATGAACTTGGGCGTATAATCATGTTCTAAAAATCAACGAGACATGAAAACTCGTCACATTGAGGACGAGTTAGGTGATACTCTTGTGGTCATCAGATGGCGGTCATCTGTGATCGACAAGAAACGAATGTGATATAGGCACCTTGAAGTTATATTGAGCGTGCATGCGAAACTGTTTCTGTAACCACTCGGCCACGGGTCATCCACGGAAATGGTAAGACAAAAAACAACAACAATGTATAGATATAACAGGGGGAAAGTCAATGCCCACTCAACACAAAAAAGAGGGATATGGCGTGTGTGTGTGTGTCTGTGTGTGTGTATAGGTGCGTTTATATACGAACGTGATTTTTACATAGACGAATATGTAATACAAAATTGAAGAAAAAAAAAACAGTAAAATAGCTAAGTATATTGTTTCGTGATCTTGTGAGGTTCGAACCCGCAACCTTACGTCTCTGAGACGTCGCCTTTAACCACTCGGCCATACGTCTCGACGAGAAAATATGGGGAACGTTATGGACTTGAAAGACAGTTGTTCAATATATAACACATTCATCGTACGTTGTCAGTTTGCTATTGACATGACGATCTATCGCACGAATATGAGGCAGATATTAGTACCTGTATGAAATTATTATAGGCATGGTTATCAAATTCCCCTAAAATTTCCTTATAATTACCTTATTTTTACACACAGTTATGCTATCCCTTTAAACTCGTCACAGTTTAATTAGAATCATTAACATCATACATCAGTACCATATTCAGTTCCATAGCTGATCACGTTTGCTAATTAATTAAGATTATTTGTCTAGAATGTGTCATATGGCCAACCTGTATACACACGTATATACACACACAATGCTAAATGCATGTATCAAACATCTGTAACACAACTTTGAACTAACTGTAGGAATTATCGCTGCACTTATCATCCATACTTTTTATCACTATCTGAAACTCCACAAAAACCACTAATTGACAAATAATCATCAATACAGAAGACTGACTTAAAGGAACAATGCAAATACCTTTTTTACAATGTATAGCTTGTTACATGTATAAATCAGCACAAAGTAACCACGACTACATTGTGTTACTGAATTGGTATGAACAAATTTCATTTTGTTACAATATACTATATCAGTTTAAAAAGCCCAGCCTCCAAAATTTTGCAGCAGTCGAAGTAATGCAGTCTCCAACGCAAAACAAAGGTATACTGTGTGAGTGTGTGCGTATAGGTGTGTTTACATGCAAATGTGATTTCTACATGGACGAAAAGCCCAGCCTGCAAAATTTTGCAGCAGTCGAAGTAATGCAGTCTCCAACGCAAAACAAAGGTATACTGTGTGAGTGTGTGCGTATAGGTGTGTTTACACGCAAATGTGATTTCTACATGGACGAAGGTGTAGTACTCCATTGAAGAAAAAAAAAGTAAAAAAAAATAATAATTGTTTTCTTTCGTGCTCTTGTGAGGATCGAACCCGTACGTGTGCAACCTCACGTTTCTGAGACGACGCCTCTAACCACTCGGCCATATGTCTCGACGAGAAAATTAGAGGAACGTAAACTTATGTACGTGAAAGACGAATCAGGAATCATTTCGTCCGCATTCCATTCTCATTTTCAGTTTTAAATTGCAAAATTGTCAACCTCATGAGGAGATTTCAAAGAATAAAATGCATGATTACTGCAGCTTATTGTCACAGCTACAACATACTTAAGTTTCAGAGGAAATGAAGCAAAATCAGCTGAGATAAAGGTGCTTAAACGTTGTCAAGTCAATGCATGGTTTCTAAAAAAATCACCTCCCATAGACATAACACGTAAACTTGTCCGATTTTGCGTCTTTACATTTAAACACAATTTAAAGCATGATGACGTCATCAAGTTTCAAATCTATGACATGGACTTGAAAGGTAAATGTTCAAAGTACAACATATCTGAATTTGGGATAATATTGAGCTTAAACAACAGAGATACGAGCAAATGAATGTCAGAAACAGTACCTTAAAAAAATCAATTCCACTTTTTTGATTTCAGATGATGATATGATGACGTCATAATGTATTCATGGAGATATTGATACTTGAAACGTTATTTCCAATTCATATGTTTTTGTAATATGCAATAAAAACATAGGGTAACCAGACGTTTTAAAGAGCTATGGCGAAATAAACAAAGACATGTTTTTCGCTATATTTGCACATAGACGCGCACACGAAATTTCAACTTTGACGTCAACGCATTCCTTTGTTATAGGTCAAAATTGATCGGAAATCAAAGGATATTATTGCTTAATGTATCAGGAATCCAAATCTGTCAAAAAATGTGCATTTTCATTTTGTCTACGCGCACTACGCGCGAAAATGTGCGGACGGACGCGAACGCGCGAAACGCTTAAAATTGTCTGAAACTTCGAGATTTCCCATTGGTAAGTTGTTTTGAGCCTTTTAAAAGTTTGACGCGCGCGTACGCGCCCGTAATAATGTCCTAGGTAATTAGCATTAAAATGTAAGATAGAGCGTGACCTGAACTTAATGTCCACCGAAAATGATACAGAAATGACCTTTAGTTATGAAGTTATGATCGATCATGTAACATGGTCCGAAAATCACAAAATGGCGCCTAGATGACGTCATAGATATGTTACTGTCATGAAAACCTTATTGTGGCTAGATTTTGTCATGAGACATGTTCCCTGAAAATGTCATGTTATTCCGTAATGTCATTCTTGAGATATTGATGACACAAAATTGTCCAGAAAGAAAGAAGAATAAAAAGAAACGAGATATGAAACTCGTCACACTAAGGACGAGTTAGGTGATACGCTTGGGGTCATCAGATGTCGGTCATCCGTGATCGACAAAGAAAAGAATGTGATATAGGCACCTTGAAATTATTCAGCGTGCATGCAAATCCGTTTCTCTAACCACTCGGCCACGGGACATCCACGGAAATGGTTAGGCAAAAAAAAAATGTATAGATATTACAGGGGGAAAAAGTCAATGCCCACTCAACAAACGGGGCCGCGTGAACATGTATTGCATTGCTAGACGGAAATGCGGCCTTGTAACGACTGATGTCGCTATGCCATTTCTGGCGACTTGGGAAAAATACGTGCCGTAGACATAAAACCTATAATCGGCTGGTTTTGATACCTTGCCTTTAATCACAATTTTCAGTGTGATGACGTCATCAAAGTACGAAACAATAAGCCAGTTCGGGGTTCCACTTTGAGCATGAGCAGAAAAAGGTCATCTGTACCAGCAGAGCATGGTGGTTTTTAAATTCACTGAGATAAGCATCTGTAATGTAATGATTATTCAACTGATCCCTATAAGTGGTGCTTGCCAGCACATCCACATGACAGCAAAAGCGGTGTCTGACAATATCAATAGAAAGAGATTGTTAATACATTCAATGCAAAATAATGAAATGGATGCTTTCCAAAATGTCAATGGAAGGATCATTCTGGTCACCTGGTCTATGCAAGTTCATCCTTTGTTTGAACATGACTGATGAATTCCATAAATTGTTACGTTGGGCAAGCTCATGCCTTCTGTCGCTTGAAACTAGTGGAGTGCCTAATCAACTGAGAAAGAAGAAAGGTCATTTGTACCCATGTGCCCATGAGCTAACCCCGAACTGGCTTATTGACATGGTCTTGAAAGACAATTTTTCAAAGTACAACACCTCCGTCGTCGTCATTACATACTATGATCGGTTTGACAAAGTCAGCCTGCAAAAGTTTGCAGCAGTCGAAGCAATGTGGTCTCCAACACAAAAAAGAGGGATATTGTGTGTGTGTGTGTGTGTGTGTGTGTGTGTGTGTGTATAGGTGCGTTTATATACGAACTTGACTTCTACATGGACGAATATGTAATACACCATTGAAGCAAAAAAAGTAAAATAGCAAAGTATTTTGTTTCGTGATCTTGTGGGGTTCGAACCCGCACGTATGCAACCTCACTTCTCTGAGACGTCGCCTTTAATCACTCGGCCATACGTCTCGACGAGAAAATATGACGAACGTAAACTTATGTGTGTGAAAGATGAATCAGGAATCGTTTCGTCCACATTCCATTCTCATTTTCAGTTTTAAACTGCAAAATTGTCAACCTGATGAGGAGATTTCAAAGAATAAAATGCATGATTACTGCAGCTTATTGTCTCAGCTACAACATGCTTTAGTTTCAGAGGAAACGAAGCAAAATCAGCTGAGATAAAGGTGCTTAAACGTTGTCAAGTCAATGCATGGTTTAAAAGAAAAATCACCTCCCATAGACATAACACGTAAACTTGTCCGATTTTGCGTCTTTACCTCTAATCACAATTTTCAGTGTGATGACGTCATCAAAGTACAAAACAATGACATGGTCTTGAAAGACAATTGTTCAAAGTACAACACCTCCGTAGTCGTCATTACTTATACTATAATCGGTTTGATAAAGTCAGCCTGCAAAATTTTGCAGCAATCGAAGCAATGTGGTCTCCAACACAAGAAAGAGGGATATTGTGTGTGTGTGTGTATAGGTGCGTTTCTATACGAACATGATTTCTACATGGACGAATATGTAATACACCACTGAAGAAAAAAAAAAGTAAAATGGCTAAGTATTTTGTTTCGTGATCTTGTGGGGTTCGAACCCGCATGTGTCATGGTTTACCCTACTGTAAAGTCATGTCATGTCGTTGTGTTTCTACTGTCTTGTTCTCTCCTGTCTTTGTAAAAAAAAAAAAAAAAAAAAAAAAAAAAAGTTTAATGTATTCACAAGAATCCTTTTGAGTGGTTCACAATTTACAAGCATGCTTTTCAGTGAACCTCTCAGTTCTTTCTTTTTTTTTTATCCTCCAAACATAACTTTGTATTTTGCCGGTATGCATGTATAATTTCGTATTTGTTAACCATTATCTACCATGTAAAGTCGAATACATGCCTATGTTATATCTTCTGATACATTTCGTGTTATGTTTGACGAAAAAGAAAGAAGGAATGAAATAAATGAAATGAAAATGAAAATGAATGAATGAATGAATGTGTGCAACCTCACGTCTCTGAGACGTCGCCTTTAACCACTCGGCCATACGTCTCGACGAGAAAATATGAGGAACGTAAACTTATGTATGTGAAAGATGAATCAGGAATCGTTTCGTCCACCTTCCATTCTCATTTTCAGTTTTAAGCTGCAAAATTGTCAACCTGAGGAGAAGATTTGAAAAAAAAATAAAATGTATGATTACTGCAGCTTATTGTCTCAGCTACAACATACTTAAGTTTCAGAGGAAATGAAGCAAAATCAAGTGAGGTAAAAGTGCTTGAGCGTTATCGTCTATGCATGGTTAAAAAAAAAAAATCCCCCCATAGACATAACACATAATCTTCGCTGATTTTGATATCTTGCCTTTAATCACAACTTCTAGTATGATGACGTCATCAAATTAGAAAACATCGACATGGACTTGATAGACAATTGTTCAAAGTATAACATATTCAACGTATGTCGTCAGTTTGGTATTGACTGGACGATCAAACACAGGAACATGAGGCAGCGATTAGTAATCTTCGCTGATTTTGATATCTTGCCTTTAATCACAACTTCTAGTATGATGACGTCATCAAATTAGAAAACATCGACATGAACTTGATAGACAATTGAAGGGGTCGATGCAATATAGTGCTAACCCACACAATGTTCATTTTGAGATAATCGCTGTTGAATGTTTGGAAAGTCCATACATTGTATATTGATAAAACATGAATGCATGCATTTTTTACCATCTTATTGGTTGAATTCAAATATGATATTTTCACGGAGGTTAGAGTGAAGGATAAGGATTATGAAAATGCTTAATCGTGTCATTAATTCCCAATCAATGACATCCCTACTATAGGCATATCATAATTTCTCATCTAAAATCAATGGTCTATAGGATTCATGCACCATTACTTGTATAGTGCATACACTTTGCTTTTTAAGCTTTGAGTGAAACGTGTCATAGCATAATTCTGTAATTCCATCAGCAGTGATTGACATAATGAAGAAGAAATATATATCACATTGAACGCTTAGAACCTAACGGGGGGGGGGGGGTATTATAGCATGATACTCGGTTTTTTACTGCCCAGCTAGATGCCAACAACATCCATCACTCACGGCTACGCATAGAGAAACAGCCATGGCGAAAATAAAACTTTGCTTTCTCATAGGCACAATGACACAGAACCCCGTCAAACACACTTTTCTTGGCAGGGATGGACATGAAAAAGTTCATTACTAATACTAAACAGCGTATGCATTCCATTCATGTGGAGCTAGATACCTCTATAGCAACATAAAGCCTGTCTTCAACTCCGTTGATAGAACAATGACAACCTGAAATTTCAAAGAGATGAGCGAGACGCTATATACACCTGGCCTAGAGTTAATTTATTCGGTTCTCATTCCTACTTCAAGTTGGGTTATGTTATTGTAATCATTCCCATCTGCAGTATAACAAAACCAAAGTGAGGGAAAAGGGGAGAGAAAAACGAGAGGTGGCAAAAGGAAAACTGCATGCACAACTGCAATCCATAGCATTGCGTGTGACAAGTGAAACAAATGTTTTAGTTGTTATAGCAGTGTTTTATGAGCATAAACAGACAAATAGACAGACAATGTCAAATTTAAAAACCATCAATTTAATGTCAGAGAAGATGGTAAACAAGATGCATTGAAACCGTAACTAAATCGAACATATTCAGATATAACATTCTTGAATTAAAAACAAGATAAAGAAAAATAATGTCCACGTCAGGATTAAAAAAAAAAAACGCCGCACGAACATGCATTATATTCTTGATGCAAAGTTCCAAGGATTGTCTCATTAATTTAAAAGCAATGATTCCCTTACCACCACCAGCACCACACCACAATGACGTCTCTAAAATCAATGGTAGCACATAATTATCATTGTATCTTGCATTGAATTAGCTCCCTTTTCCTAAACTACCAGTGAAACGTGCCATATTATATGGTGTAATTCGATCAGTAGTGATTGACTTTAAAGAAGAAAGATAATGCAACAAATTGAATGCTTACCACATTGCTTATAGGGCTATTCCAGTTTGGTACTGATCTGTTCTATTCTCCCAGATGCCAACAACACATATCACCTATGGCTAAACTAGTGAAACAGCCATGACGAAAATAAACGACAGAGAACCCTGTCAAAATCACTACACTAATTGGAAAGGTATTGCCCGAAATTCCTCATATAATATGAAGCAATATCAAGTCACTTCCTTCCCTGCCTGTCTTTAACTCCGTTTTTGTCAAACAATAACAACCTGGAATTCTAAACAGATAAGCGAGACGCCATACACCTGGACTAGAGTTAATTAATTCAGTTCCCATTCCTGTTAGTTATGTAAACGTACACGTTCCTAAATATCCTGCTACAGTATAACAAGAACAAAATCTAAATGAAGAGAAAAGGAAAGAGAAAAAGAATGGTAGCAAGCGTGGCACTGTTTCAAGGGGCAATTTACAACATTACGCGTGACAAAATTAATGAAGCAAACCCAACCTCCAAACTCCAATACAAAACAAGGGAAATAGAGTAGCTGTGTTCATGACATCAGAGTGAAGCTGAACTGCTGAAAAAAAGAAAAGAAAAAAGAAATAAAAGGAAAAAGTCCTGCGGGACTCGATTAACTTCTCTCCTTCCGGTCGGGCATTATAAACACGCAGCGTGCTAAGCGATTCTGCCACACGGAAGATCCGAAGATCCTGTGCGAAACTTAAATCTATCTATGTATGCTATACACAACACAAATTTACATTGATATTCAGTTTTTTGGCGATATACGTCAAGTGACTGATAGCGCTGTTCAACTTCCCACGAGTGGCCGCGTGGATTCGATCAATATACAGTTACAAAGATAAATCGGGAATCGTTTCGACCAGATTCCATTCTCATTTTCAGTGATCGACAACGAAAATAATGTTAAGTAGCGACTTGAAGTATAATATAATATTGAGAAATATTCGTGAAATCCAATTCTTTATGCAGTCCTACATAATTCAGATGAAATTGTTTCTGTCATGCAACCAATTGAAAATTTCGTGTGGTGTCGGCGTGTCCAAGTAAGTTGATTGGAAAGGATATGTGAATGAATATTTACCAATAGGTCTTTATATTGTAAAAAAAAAAAATCAAACATGGCCATGCGGTCTTTTAAGAGCCATCTTCACTTTAACATTTGTAATTTCAAGTCCAAGTTGCCAGTCAAAGCAATGTGGTCTCCAACACAAAACAAAGGGATATTGTGTGTGTGTGTGTGTGTGTGTGTGTGTGTGTGTGTGTACGTTTACATGAAAACGTGATTTCTACATGGACGAAGGTGAATACTCCATAAAAGAAAAAAAGCAAAAGATGTAAGTATTTTGTTTCGTGTTCTTATGGGGTTCGAACCCGTACGTGTGCAACCTCACGTATCTTGTGACGTCGCCTTTATCCTCTCGGCCATACGTCTCGACGAGAAAATATGAGGAATGTAAACTTATGTATGTGAAAGATGAATCAGGAATCGTTTCGTCCACATTCCATTCGCATTTTCAGTTTTTAGCTGCAAAATTATCAACCTGATGAGGAGATTTGAAAAAATAAAATGCATGATTACTGCAGCTTATTGTCTGAGCTACCACATACTTAAGTTTCAGAGGAAATGGAGCAAAATCAGCTGAAATAAAGGTGGTGAAACGTTGTCAAGTCAATGCATGGTTTAAAAAAAAAAATCACCTCCCTTAGACATAACACGTCAACTTGTCTGATTTTGAGTCTTTACCTTTAATCACAATTTGAAGTATGATGGTAAGTCTTCTCGAACTAAGAGTGTGGAACGGAAGCTTCTACGTGAAAGATGAATCATGACGATCACCCGTGACCGACACATCTTTAAAGGGATCAGTTATTAGAGGTGGAAGACCTCGTGCCAAGATATTGTTTCAGCAATTCCAAAGCAATGATACCCTTACATTTAGGTATACCATAATTTCCCTCTGAAATCATTGGTATTATTCATGTACAATTGCTTGCCTTGTCCATAAACTTTGCTTTATAAACTTTCAGTGAAAGGTGTTATAACATAATTCTGTAACGCCATTAGCAGTGATTGACTACATAAATAAAGATATATCAAATTGAACGCTTAGCGCGTATAAAAGGGGGATTTTAGCCTGATGTTGTGTTATTCACTGCTCAGATACCAACAACACTCATCACCTACGGTTACGTATAGAGAAATAGCCATGGCGAAAATAAGGTTTTCCTTTTCTTTGGCAGATAGACGCACAACCCCTTTGAACACACTATAATTGACATGGAGGGACATGAAAAAGTTCATTACTACTACTAAACAGTGATGCCTTCTACTCATGTGGCACAAGATACCTCTATAGCAGCATAAAACCTGTCTACAATTCCGTTATTGGGTCAAACAATAGCAACCTGGAATTTCAAAGAGACGAGCGAGACGCCATACACCTGTCCTAGAGTTAATTTATTCAGTTGCCATTCCTGCTCCAGTTGAGTTATGTAAATTATTTTCCGACCTGTCTTGTGCAGTGTAACAGGAACAAACGTAGAGAAAAGGAAAGAGAAAACGAAAGGTGGCAAGCGGGGCACTGTATATCAAGGGCAATTTACAACATTACGTATGATAAATGAAGCAAATCCAACCTCCAGCCTCCGACAAAAAAAAAAGGGAACTTGAGTGACTGTGTGTCGTGGGGTAATGACATCGGAATGAGGCTGAACTGCCAAAAGAAAAACAAAGAAAGAGAGAGAGAGAAAAAAAAAATAATAGCGTCCTGCGGGTCCCGAACATCTCGTCCTAAGGTAGTGCATAATGACCATGCAGCGCGCTAAGCGACTATAAAGCCACACGGCTGTCCCGAAGATTGGATGTGAAATTCATATCTTTATATCATTTACAACATGAAAAAGTTCATTACTACTACTAAACAGTGATGCCTTCCATTCATGTGGCACAAGATACCTCTATAGCAACATAAAACCTGTCTACAACTCCGTTATAGGGTCAAACAATAACAACCTGGAATTTCAAAGAGATGAGCGAGACGCCATACACCTTGACTAGAGTTAATCAATTCAGCTCCCATTCCTGCCAGTTATCTAAACGTACATGTTCCTACCTATCCTGTTACAATATTACAAGAACCAATGAAGAGAAAAGGAAAGAGCAAACGAAAGGTGGCAAGCGGGACACTGTAACAAGGGGCAATTTACAACATTAAGTGTGACAAAATTAATGAAGCAAACCCAATCTCCAAACTCCAATACAAAACGAGGGAAATAGAGCAGCCGTGTTCACGGGTTACGTATACTTGGTAAAATAATACGATAAATGACATCGGAGTAAAGCTGAATTGCCGGGAAAAAAAAGAAAAGAAAGAGAAAACTTCCGCGGGAGTCGAACTTCTCGCCTTCCGGTATGGCGTTATGAACACCCAGCGCGCTAAGCGATTACGCCATATGGCTGTCCTGGAGATTCTATGCGAAACTTAAATGTATGATTATACTGTCGTGACAGTGCTGACTGAGATGGCGCTATTCAACTTCCCACAAGTGGCCGCGTGGATTCGACCAATATACAGTTGCAAAGAACAATCGGGAATCATTCCGTACAGATTGCATTCTCATTTTCAGTTTTTAACTACAAAATTGTCGACCTGATGAGGAGATTTGAAAATATAAAATGCATGATGACTGCAGCTTGTCTCAGCTACAACATATTTATGTTTCAGAGGAAATGGAGCAAAATCAGATGAGGTAAAGGTGCTTAAACGTTGTCAAGTCAATGCATGGTTTGAAAAAAAATCACCTCCCATAGACATAACACGTAAACTTGTCTGATTTTGAGTCTTTACCTTTAATCACAATTTCTAGTATGATGACGTCATCATATATCAAAACCATCACATGGACTTGAGAGGCAGATGTTCAAAGTACAACATATCTGAATTTGGGATAATATTGAGCTTAAACAACAGAGATACGAGCAAATGAATGTCAGAAACAGTACCTCAAAAAAATCAATTCCACTTTTTTTATATAAAATGACGATTTGATGACGTCATCGCGTTTCTCTGGCAATATTGATACTTGAAATGTTATTTACAATTCATATGCTTTTGTAATATGCAATAGAAATATAGGGTCAACGGACGATTTAAAGAGCTATGACGAAATAAACAAAGACATGTTTTTTCACTATATTTGCAGAAAGACGCGCGTGCGGAATTTCAACTTTGACGCCTGTGCATTCCTTTGTTATGGGTCGAAATCGATCGGAAATCAATGGATACTGTTACTCAAAGTATCAGGAATCCAAATCAGTCAAAAAAATTGCATTTCCATGTTTCTTAAGCGCTCTGCGCGCGAAATTGCGCGGACGGACGCGCACGCGAGAAAATGTTTGAAACGCTTATAATTGTCTGAAACTTCGAGATTTCCCATTGGGAAGTCGTTTTGAGCCTTTTAAAATTTTGACGCGCGCTTACGCGCGCCTAATGATGACCTGGGTAACTAGCGTTAGAAAGTAAGATAGAGCGTGACCTGAACTTTATGTCCAGCGAAAATGATACAGAAATGACATCTAGTTATGAAGTTATGATTGATCATGTGACAAGGTCCGAAAATCACAAAATGGCGCCTAGATGACGTCATAGATATGTTACTGTCATGAAAACCTTATTGTGGCTAGATATTGTTATGAGACATGTTGACTGAAAATGTCATGTCATTCCGTGATGTCATTGTCGAGATATTGACGACACAAAATGTGGCAGAAAGAAAGAAGAATAAAAAACGAGACATGAAAACTCGTCACATTGAGGACGAGTTAGGTGATACGCTTGTGGTCATCAGATGGCGGTCATCTGTGATCGACAAGAAACGAATGTGATATAGGCACCTTGAAGTTATATTGAGCGTGCATGCGAAACTGTTTCTGTAACCACTCGGCCACGGGTCATCCACGGAAATGGTAAGACAAAAAACAACAACAATGTATAGATATAACAGGGGGAAAGTCAATGCCCACTCAACACAAAAAAGAGGGATATGGCGTGTGTGTGTGTGTCTGTGTGTGTGTATAGGTGCGTTTATATACGAACGTGATTTTTACATAGACGAATATGTAATACAAAATTGAAGAAAAAAAAACAGTAAAATAGCTAAGTATATTGTTTCGTGATCTTGTGAGGTTCGAACCCGCAACCTTACGTCTCTGAGACGTCGCCTTTAACCACTCGGCCATACGTCTCGACGAGAAAATATGGGGAAGGTTATGGACTTGAAAGACAGTTGTTCAATATATAACACATTCATCGTACGTTGTCAGTTTGCTATTGACATGACGTTCTATCGCACGAATATGAGGCAGATATTAGTACCTGTATGAAATTATTATAGGCATGGTTATCAAATTCCCCTAAAATTTCCTTATAATTGCCTTATTTTTACACACAGTTATGCTATCCCTTTAAACTCGTCACAGTTTAATTAGAATCATTAACATCATACATCAGTACCATATTCAGTTCCATAGCTGATCACGTTTGCTAATTAATTAAGATTATTTGTCTAGAATGTGTCATATGGCCAACCTGTATACACACGTATATACACACACAATGCTAAATGCATGTATCAAACATCTGTAACACAACTTTGAACTAACTGTAGGAATTATCGCTGCACTTATCATCCATACTTTTTATCACTATCTGAAACTCCACAAAAACCACTAATTGACAAATAATCATCAATACAGAAGACTGACTTAAAGGAACAATGCAAATACCTTTTTTACAATGTATAGCTTGTTACATGTATAAATCAGCACAAAGTAACCACGACTACATTGTGTTACTGAATTGGTATGAACAAATTTCATTTTGTTACAATATACTATATCAGTTTAAAAAGCCCAGCCTCCAAAATTTTGCCGCAGTCGAAGTAATGCAGTCTCCAACGCAAAACAAAGGTATACTGTGTGAGTGTGTGCGTATAGGTGTGTTTACATGCAAATGTGATTTCTACATGGACGAAAAACCCAGCCTGCAAAATTTTGCAGCAGTCGAAGTAATGCAGTCTCCAACGCAAAACAAAGGTATACTGTGTGAGTGTGTGCGTATAGGTGTGTTTACATGCAAATGTGATTTCTACATGGACGAAGGTGTAGTACTCCATTGAAGAAAAGAAAAGTAAAAAAAAATAATAATTATTTTCTTTCGTGCTCTTGTGAGGATCGAACCCGTACGTGTGCAACCTCACGTTTCTGAGACGACGCCTCTAACCACTCGGCCATATGTCTCGACGAGAAAATTAGAGGAACGTAAACTTATGTACGTGAAAGACGAATCAGGAATCATTTCGTCCGCATTCCATTCTCATTTTCAGTTTTAAATTGCAAAATTGTCAACCTCATGAGGAGATTTCAAAGAATAAAATGCATGATTACTGCAGCTTATTGTCACAGCTACAACATACTTAAGTTTCAGAGGAAATGAAGCAAAATCAGCTGAGATAAAGGTGCTTAAACGTTGTCAAGTCAATGCATGGTTTCTAAAAAAATCACCTCCCATAGACATAACACGTAAACTTGTCCGATTTTGCGTCTTTACATTTAAACACAATTTAAAGCATGATGACGTCATCAAGTTTCAAATCTATGACATGGACTTGAAAGGTAAATGTTCAAAGTACAACATATCTGAATTTGGGATAATATTGAGCTTAAACAACAGAGATACGAGCAAATGAATGTCAGAAACAGTACCTTAAAAAAATCAATTCCACTTTTTTGATTTCAGATGATGATATGATGACGTCATAATGTATTCATGGAGATATTGATACTTGAAACGTTATTTCCAATTCATATGTTTTTGTAATATGCAATAAAAACATAGGGTAACCAGACGTTTTAAAGAGCTATGGCGAAATAAACAAAGACATGTTTTTCGCTATATTTGCACATAGACGCGCACACGAAATTTCAACTTTGACGTCAACGCATTCCTTTGTTATAGGTCAAAATTGATCGGAAATCAAAGGATATTATTGCTTAATGTATCAGGAATCCAAATCTGTCAAAAAATGTGCATTTTCATTTTGTCTACGCGCACTACGCGCGAAAATGTGCGGACGGACGCGAACGCGCGAAACGCTTAAAATTGTCTGAAACTTCGAGATTTCCCATTGGTAAGTTGTTTTGAGCCTTTTAAAAGTTTGACGCGCGCGTACGCGCCCGTAATAATGTCCTAGGTAATTAGCATTAAAATGTAAGATAGAGCGTGACCTGAACTTAATGTCCACCGAAAATGATACAGAAATGACCTTTAGTTATGAAGTTATGATCGATCATGTAACATGGTCCGAAAATCACAAAATGGCGCCTAGATGACGTCATAGATATGTTACTGTCATGAAAACCTTATTGTGGCTAGATTTTGTCATGAGACATGTTCCCTGAAAATGTCATGTTATTCCGTAATGTCATTCTTGAGATATTGATGACACAAAATTGTCCAGAAAGAAAGAAGAATAAAAAGAAATAAAGAGAGATTTTGACAATCACAATAGGTGATACGCTGATAGCGTATCACCTAAAAAGAGAAATTTTGACAATTACAATAGGTGATACGCTGATAGCGTATCACCTAATAAAGAGAGATTTTGACAATCACAATAGGTGATACGCTGATAGCGTATCACCTAATTATCTGTCGGGACATAATTCAGCAACCGCAACTTACCTTCTGAACAAAGTCAGCCTAGCTAAATCGTTTCATCTCCGGCCAGTGTACATGATATAACTTTCCCCTCTTCATTGTGTGTATGTGTATGTGTGTGTGTGTGTGTGTGGGGGGGGGGGGGGGGGGGATTAGTGATGGTCTTGCATGGGTGCAATAATACGAAATTTGTAGGGATCTTATGAGACCATGACTTCATCTCATGTATAGTATGCACTAGATCACGATTTTTCCTGAAAATTTCAGTGTGTGTGTAAAAAAAGTACTGTAACTGTATCATTCTTGTTATATAAAGACATAAAATTATTTCACGAATGTGAATAATACAGATATAAGTTTGTATTATGGCATGTACATAATATATCTTTATTTGGACGGTAGTACAGTCTGGACTGCCTATTCTATACTATACCCATTAAATAAACTCGCATATGGAGTGGATTTGAGTTCTTATACCCCTTTGTGTGCTGATCGGCATAGAAAACCCAATAGTGTGGTAGGCACATTGTCCAAAGTCCCTGGAATGAAAAGGGTTAATTTCCAATTAAGAGAAACCTTATATAGCCTACTAACGACATTGTGTACAGTTGATGAAGTATTCACAAGATAAGACAAAGAAAATGAAGATGAAGGTATATAGTTGTCACATGACGAAATTGACTGCTTGTATATTGTTGTGGAATACCAATTTCGTCACACCATTGATAGGCCTACTTCAATGAGGTACTGATAAGTTTTGACGATACTGCGATAGACAAGATGATTGTCAAGATAAATGTTACTGACTACATTGTAATAGTGACCACAGATAATGGTTATAAAATTTAGAACTATTGTGTCGAATTGGGTCGAAATGGGGCACTTTCCAGCGAGAGTGAAAGCGGTCAGTTATTAAGAAGAACCATAAAATATGCAGTCGAGAAGCAGGAAAACTAACATCGATACCTAAATTAGCCTCGTAAATTATCACCAAAAAAAAAAAAAAAAAAAAGACAGCACATATATACAACGAAGGTGTCTCTAAAGAAAATATCCGAGAAGCAGGAAAACTAACATCGATACCTAAATCAGCCTCGTAAATGATAAAAAAAAGAAGAAAAAGACTGCACATACAACGAAGGTGTCTCTAAAGAAAATATAGAAACAAGTTACATAGAGTTGTTAGAAATATATATATATATATATATATATATATATATATATATATATATATATATATATATATATATATATTTTATACGAACTTTATATTCATTTCCACGAAAGCAACTAAGGATTATTTGTATAGGGAAGTGTACTCGGCGATTCGGGAGGAAGTAATACAATATTTGTAAATCTAATACCGATCTTTTTACAGTGTTCTGTTTCCGTATGCAGGAAGAAAAGAGGAGGAACCTGACAGACTATCATAGCCTCAAACCTATTCGTAAACCTATCGTATGTTTCCATTTATAATACTGACACTCTTTCCGCATATAGCTGCACCAAGTCTATCATAGGATCAATTGCAGGGCGGTGGAACCAGCTCCCAGCCTACCACCCTTGATATGGGTGCGCGTCACGAGACCGACATCCACATACGTCCCATACGAAAATCCAATGTGCTTCATGTTTTGTATCCAGGAAGATCGATTATTTCCCCTTAATCCTGATTTTTTTTTCTCCTTCAGGAGAGATTTTTCCGAATCTCCGCAATATAGGTGAAAAGTCTTAGACCGGGGGCCCAGAAGATTTATTCAGCTGAAAAGGGTCACACTTTTTGATGGTCTCATCATATTAGCATGTGGCCAAGGGTCAATAAAATGAATTGCTGGCAAGTCACATCCTGTACCGTAAGCCTAGGGGCCACAAAAAGAGGCCCCGAAAAATGCATTTATTCAGCCGAAGGGGGTCACGGACAAAAGTTGGTGGATATTGTTCCTTTGAGTGTACCTATCATGAAAACAGCAATGCCAGCTATTTTATCCTGTACGGGGCCCCAGACAGTAGCCCCAAAGGGCCCAACCCATATGGTGTTATTCAGCTGAAAAGGGTCACGGCTAATTTCTTTTGCAATGGAAGTAGTACCCATCAGAGATATCCAAAACACCAATGCCAGCTATTTTAACCTGTACGGGGCCCCAGACAGTAGCCCCAAAGTGCCCCCCCCCCCCATAACATTGATTTTATTCAGCTGAAAAGGGTCACGGCTAATTTCTTTTGCAATGGAAGTAGTACCCATCAGAGATATCCAAAACACCAATGCCAGCTATTTTATCCTGTACGGGGCCCCAGACAGTAGCCCCAAAGTGCGCCCCCCCCCCCCCCCACTGACACACACACAAATCCACACACATTGGTTTGATTCAGCTGAAAAGGGTCACGGCTAATTTCTTTTGCGATTGAAGCAGTACCCATCAGAGATATCCAAAACACCAAAGCCGGTTATTTTAACCTGTACCTGGCCCCACACATTAGCCCGAAAGTGCCCCCCCCCCCCCACACACACACACATTGATTTTATTCAGCTAAAAAGGGTCACGGCTAATTTCTTTGCACTGGAAGAAGCACCTATCATATCCAAAACACCAGTTATTCTATCCTGTACGGGCCCCAAAGAGTAGCTCCCCAGTCCCCCCCCCCCATATATTAATTGTGAATCGGCTGAAAATTGTCTTGAAAAATTCTTTTGCATTGGAAATGTTAGGGCCTACTGAACAGATCCCAAACACCAAAGCAAGTCATCTTATCCTGTATACGGGGTCCTATAGGCTACAGTAGCAAAACGCCAAAGCAATTTGCAAAGGAAGAATACTTCTTATAGTGCACAAAACAGATGACCAGTCATTTCATCATGTACTTTGCCCGGTACAATAGCCATAAAGTGCCCCTCCCCCACATATTATGATATCATTTAGCTGAAAAGAGTCATCGTTGTTTTTCTTTTGCAATCGAAGTAGGCCTTAGTATACATCATAGATACCCAAAACACCAAAGCCAGTTAGGTTTTCCCAGCCAATTTCGCACTTTTGTCGGTTCATTTGATAGAAGGTTCATTCAATATTTTCAGAAAGACCCTCGTTATCGCACAGTCTGTCTTTCAAAATTGTAACTTGTGCGTTCAATTTAGCATTTCAATCAATGAAATTTGCACATGTCGCCTTCGAATTCGGAAAATGGGTATATTGGCTGGTACACTACGTTCATTCAAATTCGCCTTGACTTGCCGAAAAGGGTATTTCAGTCATTCAATTTCGCAAAAGGCAGTCAAATTCCAAATGTGTTCATTCAAATTTACATTATGCTGTTTCTTTTTTTAAAGGTGAGAACATTTTAAAGGTGTGTACAGTTCTGATTGAGGTGAGGATTTAGCTTTTAACATTTTGCGAGATTTTCAGAAACCACTCTATGAGATGACAAAGAGCATGCAATTCTAAGGGGTATCAAAAGTTTATTTGATGAAAATCGGTTTTGAAATGGCTGAGATATCCAAAAACAAGGTGAAACAAAGAAATCATAATAAAAGGCGTGGCCTGTCGCCTTTTATTATCATCATCACTTTTTGGATATCTCAGGCATTTGAAAACCAATTTTCATCAAATAAACATTGAATCCTTCTTAGAATTACATGCTCTTTCATATTTCATAGGAGGTTTCTCATTATCTCACTTAGGAATGTTCAAAACATGAATCCCCACCTCAACCAGTACTGTACAGTCCCTTTAACGTGTCTTCTATGTGACTTTTTGTTTCATCCATATACTGCTAAGCAGTAAAAGTATCATATTTTTTTACCGTGTATATAACTCGACTTGGTTGTTCTGTAACGCCCTTTCTCTTTCACACAATCGTGTCATTATAGGCCTACGTGTACCAGTACTGTAGATTAACTTCATCTTTTTATAGTCATGACAGCACAATAGATACAGACGTATATCTCTAGAAGATATAAAAAGACTTAAACAAAAAAAGAAATTTGAGGATCATAACTTTGACTTCCTAGAACTGGCCGACCACGCGGAATAAAGCGCTCGTAACTGCCAGATAGCTTGTGGCTACGTGTTTCTTCGGACTCAATAAGCAAATAAAAAAAAAGGGTTGTCAAAGTCACGAATACAAAAACATGAAATGTTATGAAGCTTACAAAACAATAGCTACGATGAAAGAAAATAAGGAAAGACGTAAACCATGAACATATAAATCTGCTAAATTGACTGCAGAAAATGTTAAATTGGATGCCCAGAAACTAATGTGAATGAACGAGCGCAGCATATACGTGATCACGTGACTATAAGGCATTATAAATTTATGAATGAACTGATAGTGAAATGGTGCTTGTCTTATGGATTTCAGTTGAAACGTGTTATTTAGAATGAGGTTAGAGGTAATGTGAATGTTCCAAAATGAATTTGAATGAAGAGATCATGAAATTGAAATACATGTACCACGTCATCTAGGCTAAATTTTGCTAAATTGAATGCAGCAATAAGGAATTGGATTGAAAGAGGTGCGAAATTGGCCCGGAAAACCTATATCATGCTGTGCAGGGCCCTTGAAAGGTATAGCCCCAAGGTATTCCCACCCCCGTATAAATTAGGAGTTTTTAGGTGAAAAGAGTCATGTATGCCTAATTTCCTCTACAGTGGAAATAGCAGCTGAGATACCCAAAACACCAAACCCATGCAGTTATGCCATATCTGGGCAATTACCCCCGGCTAAATACTGGTTAGTGGTAAGGTTAGAGTTAAGGTTCGGGTTAGGGTTAGGTTTAGTGTTAGAAGTTTGGGTTAGGGTTAGGATTGGGTTCAGGATTAGGATTAGGATTAGGGCCAGGGTAAGGGTCCGGGGTAATTGCCCATAGGGTAATTGCCCTAGACCGATTTTTATTCTTTATGAAGGGGCCCCCAGCCAGTAGCTGGAAAGTGCTCCCGTATTATTTTATTTTAAGTGAAAAGAATCATGGCTATAATTTCTTTTGCAATGGAAGTAGTACACAACGAGGTACCAAAACACCGAAACCAGTTATATATAGCTGTTACGGGGCCCCACACAGTATTCCTAAAGTGCCCCCACGTGTGATTTTATTCCACTATCAATGATCTGCACCCCGATCTATTCAATCTGTCAGATCGGGAGAGAGCGGCAAAAGTGTACGGGGATCGGGGGCACGTCTTCCGCTCTCGCCGCTCGTATAAAATCGAACGTAGCCGATACGCTTGAAAAATGTCTGCCAGAAGAAGATCAAAAATATCGAGAAGCAAAACTGAGAATGAGGAGGAGGACGTTGTCGTTGTCGCGAAAATGAAGACGAAGGAGCTCATATTTAAGAAGAAGAAGAGATGAAGACAAAAAAAAAGAAAAGAAAGCAGGAAAGCAGCCAATCACAAGGCGAAGAAAGCGGGACTGCTACCATGGTACCATGGTTACCATGGTAACATGAGGAAGAAGAAGAGGACATGGCAGAATTTTGAAGAATATGAAATCCTCTACAGCAGGAAGAAGAAGGACTATAAAAGCAAGGACATCAAGAAAAAGCCTTTTCGGAAAGATCACTACGTCTTTTATTAATAATGTAGAAATATAGGGAAATGGAGTTCTTATGCCATCGAAAGAACATATGAAAGAAACATAGCGAGCATGAACACACGATGAAAGTAATTCAATTTACAAAATTTATCAGCTGGATATAGTCTAAGAAATCAAGAACTTAATCATGACTCCATTCTAAAAATCATAGGGGACACTTCTGGGCTACTGATTGGGACCCCGTGCTGGATGAAATAACTGGCTTTGGTGTTTTGGGGGTAATTTCGTTGTGTTCTACTTCAATTGCAAAAGAAATTGACCATGACTTCTTTTTACAACTCATGTAGGGCAATTCTGGGCTACTGTCTGCGGCCAAATATTGGAAGAAATAACTGGCTTTCATGTTCTGCATATCTCAGTTGTGTACCACTTCCATCACAAAAGAAAATAGTCAAGACATTTTGCTAAAACAATTTGGGGCACTTCTGGGCTACTGTCTCGAGACCAGGACAGGATAAAATATTTGGCTTTGGTGTTTCGTGTATCTCAGCTGTTGTGTAGTACTTTCATTGCAAAAGAAATTAGCCATGATGATGATGATGATGATGATGATGATTATTGTTATTATTATTATTCTTATCATTAATATTATTATTATTATTATTATTATTATTATTATTATTATTATTATTATTATTATTATTATATTATTATTATTATTATTATTATTATTATTATTATTATTATCATTATTATTATTATTATTATTATTATTATTATTATTATTATTATTATTATTAATGTTATTATTATTATCATTATTATTATTATTATTATTATTATTATTATTATTATTATTATTATTATTATCATTATTATTATTATTATTATTGTATGAAAACCAGAAGGAGGGGAACACTTCGGCGCTACTATGTAGGGTTGACATAACTGGCTTTGGTGTTCCGGGTATCCCTGTTGAGTACTCTTTCCATTGCAATAAAATTAGCCATTACTATTACATTACTATTACTATTACTATTACTATTGCTATTGCTATTACGATTACTATTACTATTACTATTACTATTACTATTACTATTACTATTACTATCACTATTACTATTATTATTACTATTACATGAATACTAGTAAACCATTATATGGGTTGAGCACCTTTGGGAAACCCTGTCTTTGGCCCCGTAGAACCTAAAAATACTGGCTATATAGTGTGTAGGGTACCACTCTTGATTACAACTTCCATTGCAAAAGAAACTAGCCATGAATATCCTTAAAAATCATATGGGGTACTTCTTGTTTACTGTCTGGGGCCCCGTATGCAGCATGTACAGGATAAAATGACTGACTTTGGTGTTATGGGCATTTCTGTTGTGTACTTCATCTTTGAAAAAGGAATTAGTAATGACTCTTTCCAGTTAGTTGAAAAAAAAAAAATCATATGATATGGGGGCCACTGTACAAAGGGCCTTTTTGGGCGAGTGTCTGGGGCCCCGTACAGGGTAAAATAACTGGCTTTGGTGTTTTGGATATCTCTGATGGGTACTACCCGTGCAAAAGAAATTAGCCGTGACCCTTTTCAGATGAATAAAATCAATGTGTGTGTGTGTGATGTGGGGGGGGGGGGGGCACTTTGGGGCTACTGTCTGGGGCCCCGTACAAGATAAAATGACTGGCTTTGGTGTTTTGGATATCTTTGATGGGTACTACTTCAATTGCAAAAGAAATTAACTGTGACCCTTTTCAGCTGAATAAAATCAATGTGTGTGTGTGTGTGTGTGTGTGTGTGTTGGGGGGGGGGGGCACTTTGGGGCTACTGTCTTGGGCCCCGTGCATGATGAAATAGCTGGCATTGGTGTTTTGGATATCTCTGATGGGTACTACTTCCATTGCAAAAGAAATTAGCCGTGACCCTTTTCAGCTGAATAAAATCAATGTGGGGGAGGGGGCACTTTGGGGCTACTGTCTGGGGCCCCGTACAGGATAAAATAGCTGGCATTGGTGTTTTGGATATCTCTGATGGGTACTACTGCCATTGCAAAAGAAATTAGCCGTGACCCTCTTCAGCCGAATAACACCATATGGGTGGGGCCCTTTGGGGCTACTGTCTGGGGCCCTGTACAGGATAAAATAGCTGGCATTGCTGTTATCATGATAGGTACACCCAAAGGAACAATATCCACCAACTTTTGTCCGTGACCCCCTTCGGCTGAATAAATGCATTTTTCGGGGCCCCTCTTTGTGGCCCCTATAGGCTTACGGTACAGGATGTGACTTGCCAGCAATTCATTTTGTTGACCCTTGGCCACATCCTAATATGATGAGACCACCCTTTTCAGCTGAATAAATCTTCTGGGCCCCCGGTCTATCTACTGCTCGTGATTTTTCCGGCGACGCCGTCAACGTAAAGGAAATCACCCCATCCCGCTGACTCGTTATTTTTTTTTTAAACCCTTGTGCTCCCTTTGATTGAAAGGATGAAAGTGTCCACTAAACCACTTGTTTAAGTGTCCATTAAACCACTTGTTAATTATTCATTTCAGTATCCCTATGATGAAAGGGAAGACTTAAGGGTGCATAAAGGATGAAAGTGTCCATTAAACCACTTGTTAATAATTTCAGTTTCCACTCTTCACGGTATACGTTTCAACATTTGAGGACAACGAGACCCGAATCATGAGGCGCGCGTCCGACTCCTGACATTATTTTTGCAGAGCCGTTTGGCTCTGACATTATAATTTGATGTGGAAAGAGCCCTCTGTTGTCCATCGATGTGTCATGGAAAAAATACTGCGATGGTGATTTGAAAAATGTTCGAGTTATCATATTTTATGCGTACGAATAGGTCAGATGTACCACAAAACATCCTACCATATAAAAAATCCAATAAAGCATAAGATATGATGATAAATTACTATTTTCCTCAATAAATTATAATTGTAGACGGTTTATTCCAGAAACAATTCTGTTATAACCATTTTTCACATTGTGTATGTTTCATACTGGTTAGCATTTTTTACATTAGCTGTTTGTATCCCTGACTCACATTTCAGAACTATTTTGAAGCACTAAAGTTAGGGTTTTGTTTCATCTGCAAAAGGTATATAATTCATTTTAATAGGTCTTTCTCTCCTGTAAGTCACGCGAACCAGCTCGAGCCTCATAACTTTGTTGTAGCAAAGGTACTAACAATGGGAGAATACCAGAATGTTGAAAAGTATATAGGTGTTGTTGATTGGGGTACACGTCGTTTGGAGGCTGGACACGCCTTCATTTAAATTGAGCGGGAGTGGTACGTTTATTTCGGTGTAGGTTTAGAAAACGCAAAAATATTGAGTGGGGGAAAGCATTAGTCTTCTGGAAATACTCTGCAAAGTTCGCTCTGAACTCCCATCCAAATTGAATGTTTGCTTCCATGAACCCGGATGGAGCTACAAAACGTAGCTCCATGCATGAACACAAACAACATATTGAATCTTTCGTGTATTTCATTTCATAGAAACGATTGCTTGCGATTTTCTTTTCTTTTTAACGCATGCACTGCGTCTCTGTATAGAATTATTTACAGGTGAGAGCCCTCATAGCAGTGGAGACCAAGAGAGTGATAAGTCTATGCGTCTATGCCATGCTCCAACAAGTAATGGTTTGCACGAAATATCTGTGACATGTCTAGGTGCGGAACGTAAGAGGGTTAAAGGGAATGAAACCTAAATATGTGAATAGACAGAATGCACCAGTATTAAAAAAAAAATCCATTCAGTGAAGTTTCTGCGCGAAGTTTGAGAAAATAGGACATGCCGTTCAAAAAATTATGAATGTTTAAAGTGCTGGTGCCGCCATCGCTGGATGAGGAGACTACAACAGTTGGTGACGTCACGTTTGAACAACGATGAAAAGGAAATAAAGAGATGATTTAAAATTTTGTCATTTCTAGCATAATGATAGAGCACTTGAGTAAAATGTCTTACCATGAAACTTTCAGAAAACTATCATAAGCTGAATAACATATATCTTTGAAGTTAACGTAATCTGTGTCAATATCATAGTAAGTCAAAAGAGTGATATGCATTTTTCATAAATATGAAAAATGTATGAATTTATCTTTATATCTCCTTTATATTGTACATTGAGGACCTCCGTTACTTTTCTTTGTTTTTGTTTTGTTTTGTTTTGTTTTGTGCTTTTAATACACATGTAGTTAATGCGAAAAGATCAATCTTATTATGTCTCCGGCAATAGGATATAACTTAATCGGAATGTGATGTGATCGGAAGAAAATGTTGAGGAAATGGTAAAGTGATCTTCGTGCAGCTTTTTGGAAATACAGTAATACACACTGTATCCGGCAAGAATGCAAGAGTGGTCCTTTAGCTGGAATCTGAGTTCAAGGACCATGCAGGAAGAAGTCACTCCGTTTGCTGGCAGTGCATGATGCATGAGTTGTGCCAGTCTCTGATTCACGGATTCAAAGATCTGGCTACCAGTAAAAACGAGAGGTGGGGGGATTTCCCACAGGGGCCGGCGTCGGCGTTTTTAAAAGGGGTGGGGGCAGTACATATTTCTGCTGCCACTTCCGGGTTTCATCAGCTAACAAGCAAAAAACAAAAAACAAACAAACAAACAAAAAAGAAAAACCACCAACCAACCAACAAAACAAACAAACAAACAAATATAGAAAAGCGTGTGTTTGCATGTGTCTTGTGTGTGTGTGTGTGTGTGTGTGTGTGTGTGTGTGTGTGTGTGTGTGTGTGTGTGTGTTTTTTTGGGGGGGGGGGGACTGAGCCCCCCTCCCCCGCGGTTGCGCTGGCCCTGTCCCTATTTCAGTAACTTGCACATTTTCGTTTCTCTTGCGCGCTCTCTCTCTCTCCCTCTCCACACACACACGTACACGTGTTACACAATGCCAATTTCATGGAAAGTACGTGCATCTTTTTGTTAATACAGAATGCTGTGACAGACAACGACAAAATTTTGCTATAACGCTTTGTGATCAATTCAAAATGACAAAGGCGGGAGAGGTCTTTCAAAATTGATATGATAATGATAATCATATGAAAACTGCACATTATAAGTGTTTATGACCAAAATGTTTCTAAGCGCTTTACAATCATTAACAAGAGAAACAACCATTATTATTATAGATCAACCAAGGAGGTATATACCTCCTTGGATCAACTAGCCAATAGGCGTACAATCCATAAGTATACAATCATTGATATTCTTCTCAATATAAGTGGTTCTTGCTGTCGAGTTTCTTTATGAAAATGTCAATGGAGCTTTTAGTTTCGTATAGTGATGTTTCCTTTTCCAAATGCAGTTTAGTCTACTCAGCATTTCGTGCTGCAGATCATGTATTGCGGTGGAATGGTAACACACAAACAACAACAAACAAACGCCATGATACAAATGAAAAGAACAACTTAGTATTGAAATACTACTGTACTGAAAGATGCCTAGTTGTTTTAAATAATAAAAATGTAACACAATTGAACTTGAGAGCATTCGGTGGTTAGTATGGTTATCATGCTCATCAACAAGTATTAACTATACACTAACAGAAAACAATTATGTCACGTGGTAACAACAATTAAAGGGATACCGGTAGTTTTGGTTGAGATTGGGTTTTTTATTATTTTTTTAAAATAAGATATAATCAGAAACAACTCTTACATTATGAAAGAGCATATGATTTTAAGAGAAATTAACGTTCTATTTTATGATAATCGGTGTAGAAACTGAATTTAACAAAGTGGTCCGAAATAAAAGGTTGGACCTATACCTATTATTGGGACCACTTTGTTTATTGCTTTGCCTCCCATTATTTTCAACACCGACATTCATAGAAAGAAGTTTTAATTCCTCTTAGAAATGCAGGTTCTTTAATCATTTATATGAGTGGTTTCTAGCTATCTTTCAAAAATGTAAAACCTGAATCCCCATCTCAACCGAAACTGTACAATTATTGCTTGAATAAACCCAAGAGAGCCTGTTGCCATTTGTATCGCACAATTTAATAGCTATAGGATAGTCAGATCGACAATCATCATTTGTTTATTTCTATGTTTTTGTTTTTGTTTTTGTTTTTGTTTTGTTTTGATTTGTTTTGTTTTTTTTTACGCGGGAAAGAAAGTCAGGGCTTCTTTTCCGAAGCCAGTCTGTCAGGTTACTGACCACATGGCGCTCTTGAAACAGTTTTAGGCCCTATTGTTCTTTTGTGGATAAAAAGAGAACAAAGATATCAAATGACGTCATGGCGTTCCCTCTGGTATTAGATCGTAGGCGTGTACCACATCGCAGACAATGTTCATCTGACTGGAAAAAAAGGTCAGGGTACCCATGGACGTGCCGACTTGTTTATACACTACAGCTACGGAAGTGTTAAAAAACGTTCTTTTGCGGGCAAATGGTCAAAACTGACCGGGGTTCTCAACATTGACTAATCCAATCTATCCATCCATCAATCAAGGGGTATTTATATACTAGCACACACCGTTTGAAACAAACGCCGCCCGTCGACTCTTTCTGTTGTGGAGTAACAGGCCTCGACTCATAAACACTAACATAGTTGTGGTGAGGTACTAGGTTCAGAAGCTACCGAAGCCACTCAATCGTACATATATAGTAGCTGGTATTGGTAATGCTGGTAGTGGATGCGCTGTCATAAAAACTAGCAGTGTTGTGAAAATCACTTGAGGTGGTGTGGTACTTCGAACGGCTTTACAATGGGAAAAGAGAACCATGCCTCGAGGGAGGTTCTGCCAGACAATTTGGAAGGAGTAGAAAATTCAAATGCTACCTCTGGAAAGTATGGTGAGTGTTTGTTCAGTTTATGCTGTTGCTATTACTTTTAGTCTTTCGTGCCGCAGAGATCGTACGGATGCGTGAAAGTGGTGTCTGCCGGAGCGCTGGCGTGCGCAGTAGCCAGGAAGGCGTTGCTTCCACGTACCGTTTCACCAGGTGCTGCGCGCACACACACACACACGCGAGATTGCACTAAAGTCAGCAAAGGTAAAAACAGAAACAAAACAAAAACGTTTTTGTTATTAATGCTGTAGTTGTCATTTCAATAACAAAAGAAAAAAAAAAAAGAATCCAAGGAAAAGGGTTTGAATGACGAAATGCTGCCAGATGTACAGAATGCTGAATGTAGTGTCTTGATCCTAATTGAATCTCGTTCAACTATTTCAGCAATCAAATTGTAACAACTAGACTGTGTTTAGACCTATAGATATTTCATATTATTAAATATTTGTCTTGTTTTTACAAATAATTTTATATCTCATTACTTGATTTGAATGCTAGTTCCCATTTACCAGTACCTGTAGTTGTTGATTTCAATTCAAATATTTATTAAAGACAAAGGTATTTTATGTGTCCTTCAATCCATCAAAACAAATTTGAGAGAGAGAGAGAGAGAGAAGAGAGATATAGGAAAAACTTATAAGATATACTGCACATATTACTTTACTAGTGTGGGGTTAATATCAGGGACTAACTTTTTACCCCCTCCTACCCCCCCCCCCCCAAAAAAAAAAGAAAAAGAAAAAAATGTATTTAATACAAATAAGAAGTTATGATAGGAAGATTTATAGGGTGTCATATTGCACTTTGTAATGCTTTTAATCCACATTTTTATTACCAAAACTGTTTTATACTGCTCTTTATGAATCTACTGTATAGAGGTATTAGGCCAAGTAAAAGAAATTATTTTCGTGTCCTAACTTTTTGAAAATAAAGAACATGAGGACACTTTTTATTTATTTTTTATTCAATATTGTTATTATTATTATTCTTTTTTTTTTTTGCTATTTGAGTGTTGTAATTTCCATGGTATACATGTAATACAATTCTAGGGTGTGCGCCTTAGAGGTTCAATGGCTGGAAATACACTGTAGTGAAATCAGTGGAAATTTCATCTTTTTCTTTTTTTAACAAGCTTTTTTGATGCAGCAGAAAAAAAAGATGCCTACTGGGATGAGTTTTTAATACATACTATGCTGACATTTTTTTTCTTTTAACTTGGCCTTAGTAATCAAAATGAACTTACTACATGTACACTTGTACCTATAGTATAGGAAGGGGCATACAGTTGTACAAAAATGGTAAAGAAGAAGCAAGAAAGGATTTCAAAAGCATTCAGACTCGGCAGCAACTATCAAAGTTGTATCAACAGATGTACTTAATCTGTAGGCACTGGTCTTAAAACATGATGGGTACAATCCTTGTGAAATGCTACAAACTGGCTGGAAAGTGGTGAAATGTGTGAGATGTTATCTAGGCAAAAGTCAGCTTTTAAGAGTACATGTAGGCCTACTGCACCACAAATCCATACTGTAACTGCAATACATCCATACTGCAAATGAATGGGAGGGTACAGTACATTGTAGGCCTACCAGGGAGGTGGGAAGAAATGCCACCTCACTGATTGTACCCTAACTATATGCATTGCCCTGTTGCTGTACAGAAGTTGTGACAAGGCCGTGCTGTGCATGCTGTCTGGTTGAGCTATTTAAAATGTACCTCTGTGAATGACAAAGACCCCGTTTACAGTGCGAGGCTCGGCCGCGGCCAAGCCGCGGCCGAGCCCAGCCCCGCTTCAGTGTAAACGCGCAAAAGGCCAAATGCGAGGCCAAAATTGGCCTCGCATTTGGCCTCGCTCTGGAGGTGGTCTGGGCCACGGCCGAGCCGCGGCCGAGCCCGGCCTCTTCTTGGTGTAAACGCAAACTGGGCCAAATGCGCGGCCAATTGCGCGGCCAATTTTAGTCTGGCTACCAAACCCTCTGCCTGTATCTTTCGCTATTCAGGATATTAACCCCCCTCAACGTGGAAAACTAGTATAGTTTAAGGTGGTTTTGTCCTGCAAAGGATTTTTTTCCTTCGGCAAAGGCCTTTGCCCGAACGGCGACTTCGTCGCCATGGAATTCATTTGGCAAAGGGTCTGAAAACCAGACAATACCAAATTGCGTTTGTTTACAAGCAGAGCGCCACTACGACAAAATATTGAAAGGTTTGAATCAAAAGCGCGGCCGAGCCCAGCAGTGTAAATGGACAAAATTGCGAGGCTCGGCCGCGCAATTGAGGTCGGACTCGGCCGCGGCCGAGCCGCGGCCGAGCCCGGCCCCGCACTGTAAACGGGGTCTATATTGTGCTATACCGATCTTCATTCTTCCTGCCAAACCAAACAGTAGGGTTTACACAGTAGTTCAAGCTTCAGTGATCTTGGCATGCATGTGTAGAGTCTAGAGAGTGTACTCTAAATCCTGTGTGATTCAACCCGTGTTGTGCCGCAGTTGATTTCATTCCACTGAAATAATGAACTGTGTTTTTTTTCCAGGGACCAATCATTCAACTACTCTGATAAAATGGTCTTTTGAGATGCAAAAAGGGAACAAGTACAGACACAATGTATTGGTATGCAATGGTATGAATAGGCAATGGTGAGCTGAGCTGATGATGTGATCACCTCACAATTTTCCCAAGTTAATCCATACAAAGAACTGATGAAAGTTAAATTCTTCTGTTGTTGTTGTTCATTTTCCATCTGTGAAGATGGCTGGATAGCCCATATTCAGCTACAATAAGCTGGTCTTCCATGGGGTCCAATTGGATATGGGGTGGGACCACTTCACCGGGTTAGACACCCTGCTCTTTGCGAAACCTCTTATGAAATATACCATGAAAGAGCATGTAATTTTATGAAGGATTCAACATTTATTTGATGAAAATGAATGAATGAAGCGGGATCTTTTACGTGCATGAGCTGTGACTCTCTCATACACGGGACCTCCGTTTTATGTCCTATCCGAGGGACAGAGTGTTTTGCCTCTTGCTTGAGGGGACGGTATGTTTACACACAACATTGCTCAGTCCAGACTCAGGTTCGAACCCGGGCCGCATGATCGTGAGGCAGACGCGCTACCGACTGAGCCAAAATTCTGAAATTGTTTAGGTTAAAGGGAGTGTACATGTACAGTACTGGTTGAGGTGGGGATTCATGTTTTGAACATTCCTAAGTGAGATAATGAGAAACCTCTTATGAAATATACCATGAAAGAGCATGTAATTTTATGAAGGATTCAACATTTATTTGATGAAAATGAATGAATGAAGCGGGATCTTTTACGTGCATGAGCTGTGACTCTCTCATACACGGGACCTCCGTTTTATGTCCTATCCGAGGGACAGAGTGTTTTGCCTCTTGCTTGAGGGGACGGTATGTTTACACACAACATTGCTCAGTCCAGACTCGGGTTTGAACCCGGGCCGCATGATCGTGAGGCAGACGCGCTACCGACTGAGCCAACTCACCAGTATAAACCATAATGTCATTCCTAGCTAAATAATGTAAAAATGATCAGTCAGATATTAGGATTTGAGACTCATGCATTCATTCATAAATTTTGCATAATATAATGTGATAAAAAACACTGGAAATTTCAAGATTTTGTGTTTACTGTAGACAGTATGGTAAACTGTAAAGAGAGGACATTATTGACTTGTTAATTTGCATTCTACATCAACTATTCAAGAAGTTTTTTTTTAAATGAAAATTATCTTCAAATTTGAATTATTTATTTAAAGGGAAGGTAAACCCAAAGAGCAATGTGGATTGAGTGAAAGCAGCAACATTAGTAGAACACATCAGTGAAAGTTTGAGAAAAATCGGACAATCGATGCAAAAGTTATGAATTTTTAAAGTTTTGGTGTTGGAACCGCTGGATGAGGAGACTACTAGAGGATATGACGTATGAGAGGACAACAATACAAAGAAAATATAAAGGATATTCAACAAAAATTCACTTTTCTAGAATTATGAAAGAGCAGTGGACCAACCGCTTTCAGAAAGCAGGGGGAATAATTGCTACCCTTAACATATGTCAATATCAAGTTGATGGAATTTGTAATTTTCATGAAAAATGGATTTTTGTAGTATTTTCTTTATATTTTCTTGATATTGTAGTCCACTCATACGTCATAACCTCTAGTAGTCTCCTCATCCAGCGGTTCCAACATCAAAACTTTAAAAATTCATAACTTTTGCATCGATTGTCCGATTTTCTTCAAACTTTCACTGATGTGTTCTACTAATGTTGCTGCTTTCACTCAATCCACATTGTTTTTGGGGTTTATCTTCCCTTTAAATACATTGTATAAGGTACAGCTTGTGTGTCTAAGACAAGATTTTATCTCACAATTTGTAGTTGCACTCGAACCCAAAGACAGTTTGAAGGGGGGAGGGGGCATATATACTGTTACCAGTAAGTTGCTATCTAATCAAAGAATACAGTTTAATTAGTGCAGAATTGCATGGCAAACATGTTTGTGATAAGACAAGCAAACCGCTGTGTTTACAATGAGCTCTTCTCCTGCTGGGGAGTTTTACAAACTGCAGTTAGTTTTGCAAATATTAAGCGCGTCACATTGAGCATGTACAAATGGCCATATACGTATGTCTAATCTGAAAGTGATTCTACAGATCTGTTCTAGATAGTCCTTTAAATTTCATGTCACATGAGATAATACAGAATGTTTGTAAAGATGATAGTTTGAATTTCCATAGCAATCTGAACATATGAAAGGTATACTTCAGGATGTATGCAATGTAGTTAAAGCATTAAGTTTCATCAGAAACATGCTTGTACATTTTGTTACTGTTGTGGAAACAATGCTTAACAAGTTCAGTCTGGACTGCTTCTCAAAAATGTGTTGTAAACTTACGTACATGCAAATATGCATGCGGTGGATGTAATTTGTCTTTTTGCAGGCCCAGAATTTACATTAAATCTTCCAAGGGGAGCCTGTTTGAATGATAAAACTGTTTTTTTGAATTTAAATGGACTGTACAGTACTGGTTGAGGTGGGGATTCATGTTTTGAACATTCCTAAGTGAGATAATGAGAAACCTCTTATGAAATATGAAAGAGCATGTAATTTGAAGAAGGATTCGATGTTTATTTGATGAAAATTGGTTTTCAAATGGCTGAGGTATCCAAAAACGTAGTAATAATGAAAGGCGACAGGCCACGCCTTTTACTAGGATTTCTTTGTTTCACCTTGTTTTTGGATATCTCAGCCATTTCAAAACCGATTTTCATCAAATAAACTTTTGATACCCCGAGGCCTTAGAATTGCATGCTTTTTGACATCTCATAGAGTGGTTTCTGAATATTCGCAAAATGTTAAAAGCTAAATCCTCACCTCGACCAGAACTGTACACACCCTTTAAAGCCACAAGAGATGAAAAAAACAATAACAACAAAACACAGAATTTTTGTTAAAGATGAGGGAGGACTCTTGAGTTTGAATTTTCATAGAAATCTGATATGCAATGTAATCAAGCATAAAGTTTCATCAGAAACATGCTTCACAAGTACATTACATTTTGTTACTGTTGTGGAAACGGTGTTTAAATGCACAAGTGCTGCAAAAGTAATTTCTTTATAAAAGCAAAGACGTTTTAAGAGTGGACGCAAGTGATTAGTAAGCAGAGGGGTGAAGAGACACTTGTATGAGGTACATGTACATCATGTATGAGTTTTCTTCAATTTGTCTGCCCTCTGTACAAATGAAATTTGTAAGATTGCAACTGTTGATCTACATTTTAAACAAACACATCGGAAAAAAAGGAACCAGCTGGAATCAAACCTGTCATCTATACTGCTTTCCAGGCAGCGACACTTCCACCAGGCTATCTCTGGTTACCGGCAGTGACACGATGAACTAGGAACAAATACCCAAGCTCCAAAATTCTGAAATTGTTTAGGTTAAAGGGAGTGTACATGTACAGTACTGGTTGAGGTGGGGATTCATGTTTTGAACATTCCTAAGTGAGATAATGAGAAACCTCTTATGAAATATACCATGAAAGAGCATGTAATTTTATGAAGGATTCAACATTTATTTGATGAAAATTGGTTTTCAAAATGGCTGAGATATCCAAAAGAGTGATAATAATAAAAGGTGACGGGCCATGCCTTTTATTAGGATCTCTTTGTTTCACCTTGTTTTTGGATATCTCAGCCATTTCAAAACCAATTTTCTTCAAATAAACTTTTGATACGCCTTAGAATTGCATGCTCTTTGACATCTCATAGATTGGTTTCTGAATATCTCACAAAAAGTTAAAAGCTAAATCCCCACCTCGACCAGAACTGTACACACCCTTTATGTAGTCCATGGTGGACCAGGGCCCTGTTTTATCAAAAGATAAAATTAATTTTAAATTTCCTTACCACACAAGCTGCCATAGACTTAGAGGTGAAATGAACTTATAATCAATTTTAACACTTCATAAAACAGGGCCCAGGCATATTAAATGAAAGCAAGAGATTGTTAAGCAGAGGGGTGAAGATGAGTTATGAGTTTTCTTCAGTTTGTCTTCCCTCTGTGGAAATGAAATTTGTATTTAAAGATCACAACTGCTGATTTACATTTTTATTAAACATGTTGAAAAAAAAAGAACCAGCGTGAATCGAACCTATCAGCTAAATTGCATTTTGAGGGTGTTTTCCAAGTTGAGTGTTACGGGCAGATGTGGCATTATCTATTTTTACCAATGACTGCAGATTGGTTTAGAAATGATGAAATTTGACTGAGAGTAAGAGCAAGGCGTGTCTGGTTAGGCATACTCTTTTTTTATCATGAGTCATCTGTGAAGTACCTGGTACTGCTTGTGCACACAAGGAATGACAATCATTGATGCCATGCTGTGCTAGATTCTATAGTCAACACCTTTGTCTCTGGTGACAGTCAGCGACCAGGCCACAAGTTGCCCCTTAGGAGCACACAATATTTCTGTAGATTATTATTTCGGAGTGTCTGTAGTGTTTGCAGCATCCGGGAGATACAGATCATATTTGTCAGGTGTTTTCCTTCCCTATTTGCACACAGGTGCAATTAAAGTGGAGATGAGAATTGGGCTCTAAAGTTTTTGCAAGATACCAAGAAAACACTTATGAAATAGTACAGAGCATACCATATTAAGATGAATTCAAAGTTTATTTGATGAAAATCGGGTTTGGAATGACTGAAACATCTAAAAACAAAGTAAAACAAAGTGATCGCAATAAAGTTTGGGTCCCACACTTATTAGAATTGCTCTATTTTGGATATCTCAGCCATTTCAAAACCAATTTTCATCAAATAAACGTTCAATTCATGGAATTACATGCTCTTTCATATTTCATAAGATGTTTCTCATTTAATATCTCACCAAAAAATTTTAGAAACCTGAAATTAGGTCTCAGCCAAAACTATACAATCCCTTTTAAGTTGCCTTTAAAATATTAGCTGTCACTGGTCATTTGATTAATACCCCATTGTTGTATTCAAGAATAGTCAGGTTTATCCTATTACATTGTACATTGTACAGAGGCATGGGCGTACATAAGACAATTTCACGTCTTCAACCTTAGATGCAGTGTGGCACAAGCAGTACATCATAGTAGCTATGAAAATCATTATTACTGCTATTGAATCTTATCAGGGAAAAAAATGAAGCATCAAACTTTGGGAGGTTTTGAACACTAAAATATGTTGTCTCTGTCCATACTGTACATGTTGGTTGATAAATTTTGAGCCGAATATAACAAAAACCGGAATGATCAAATAAAGAAATAATGCACGATCATCAATAGGAACAGTCAGACAGGCAATAGATCAAGAAGATTAAGATCACAATGTCTTCGTGATCTTTGGTTGTCCGTTACACTGGCAGCCAAACATCATGATATTTGGATCGAGAAGTTTGGATAATAATAATAATTGCATTTATATGTCTTCACACTGACGTTTCTAAGTGCACTTTTGCTACTCATACAAATAGACTAGAAAACACAATAGCATTAACAAAATCAGCGTTAACAGTTGTGCTTTCCTTTGAGGTAGAGCCCGAAAACCATCGATCAATGCTGCAAACCGGTGATGGACTGGTCACATGACAAACTTCCTGAAGTTTCAGTTGAGAGCGTTCAAATGTCCCTAGTTTGAGTGGGAAGTTGTGAGAAGTTTCTCGAGAAAGTTTGTGTGAAGTTTGCAGTCACACTGGCAAAACTTTGAAATCTTAAAGATTGCAATCTTAGATTTCTTGATCTTTTGCCAATGTGACCACAGCTAATACCGTATAATACAAAATGTATTTTCAGAAATGTGTCCACAAGTACACTATGTATATACCTCCCATTCTTTCAGGTACATTATATGTGACTCATGCTATGATTTTAATGATAATCTCTGTGTAGGGCCTACAGTATTCATGTGGATGACTGCTCTACAGTACAGTGTATAATATGTACAACTATTGGTGCAATGACAGTCATCCTGTCTAAGTTTATCGTGTCCATGATTTATGGGTTAGACTCATTTACAGGGAAACTAGTGCGAGTTGATTTTTCTCTCTTTTCTGTGTTTGATCTGTTTGAGTCAACAAAGCAGTTCAAACATTTCCAGGACATCCTGAATTGTTGCGTGGTTATTGCAGGATACTTTAAAGGCTAAAAGCAGCATAAGGTTATGGTGATGATGATTGCAAACTGCATGACCTGGGCTCCGTTTCATGAAAGTTGTCAGCCCTGACAAGTTCAGTTTATATGATTTTTTTCATTTTTGAAGCGCCATGAGCACTGAAAAGTGGACCTGTGCGCTATACAAGTAGCCACTATTATTATTATTATTATTAAGATCCTTGGTTTTGATTGGCTGAGAAGCTCTGGTCACTGACTGTTACTGTGGTGATTGTCAGAGACTGACAACTTGTCAGGGCTGACAACTTTCATGAAATGGTGCCCTGATGATTTTTTTCTTTGCTCATTTTTCCACTAATGCATTTTTTTTTTCATTGAAATAAACCTCTGCATCTTGCAAAACTTTGTAATGACAATTTGATTATTGTTATAATCTGCCTTGGTCTTTGAACATCACCTCTATTAAGGTAATGGTTTATTTATACAGGATGATTTTTTTTTTGGGGGGGGGGGGGCTGGGGGGCACCTGACCACACAGAATCAACAAACAGCTTTTAATACTTTTACAGAGAGCAGTAAAAAATTCCTTCCTGAAAACCAAACAAACCATTACATAAAAATGATTTAACAAAACAATGATACATGTATGTGATTTTTTTATGCACATAAAAATATACAGAACCCTTTGTACACTGTTTATAAACAACTGCATTGTATTATGCAGGAGGAAGGATGTGCCCACAGAAAGTAGGTTTTATTCAAAGAATTATAGTAGATGGGGTGTGAAGGTGTTGAACACTAAGGTACAATTCTGAAAATGTCATTTCTTGCAAAAAGATATCATCTCAATTGTGTACAGAGCATTTGAATAATGTGAATGCACTCTTAAACGCTATATTTGGACTTTAAAATGATAATATGTAATTTGTAAATTTGGGCCAGAATTTACAACTGGTACAACGGCAGTGTACGACGTACATTTGAGACCAGCATTTATGTAAATTATATTGTAATTCATTGTGTACACTAACTGAGGTCCAATATTAAATGCACATCATTTTAATAAGTTCCAATATGGCACTTCCATGAACACAAGACAACATTAAAAATACTGTACAGTTTGTATGTATTGATATGACCTGTCTGTATGGATTCCGGGCCAAAAATATTGAATTACATACAGTATTTACAGTGTTTGTAGGTTCAGACATTATAGTTTGTTGAAAATTACTGCCAAATGTTTGTTTTTAGGGTTGGTGAGTGCTAAAGGTTGGACAAATGCACTTCGGCAGTCCATAAAATTCTACCATAATCTGTCAATCAATAATGAGTTTTATAGGAATGAATACTAGACAATGATATGGGGAAAACCCTCCCTCAAATTGCAGCTTGGAATCTGTGTTATTTATTTATATATATATTTTTTTTCTGGTAAGGTTTAGATGAGAAATGCATAGTGTACAGCTGTACAACTGTACATTGTATAACTACAGTTTGTAATACATTATATACATTCCAACTATGAACCAGGGAAAATACATTGTAGATCTGATGCAATGCAATGCAATACCAGGAGCAACTTATTGTAACTGAATAATATTTGTGACCAGAGGTATAATGGTACACACATTCATTCTGCATGCAGTGCAGAATGAATGTGTCTCCTTTAATGAACTATTAAAGGAGACCAAAACCCAAAGAGCAATGTGGATTGAATGCGAACAGCAACCTTATAAGAATGCATCTGTGAAAATTCAAGGAAAATCGGACAGTTGATGCAAATGTTATGAATTTTTAAAGTTTTGGTGTTGTAGTGACTGGATAAGGAGACTACTTCAGTTTATGGCATCATGTACGGACAACAATATAAAGAAAATATACAGAAAATTCAACATACTTTCACTTTTCTACCTTAAAGAAAGAGCACGTGACTTTAAGAAAGCAGGGGAATGATATTACCCTTAAGCATTATACATGTATGTGAGTGACAAATCATTAGAATGTGTAATTTTCATGAAAAATATATTTTTGTGGAAATCTTCTTTTATTTTAAACTTTATACTGCTCTCCACACATGATGTCATAAACTCTAGTAGTCTCCTAATGTCCAATCATTACAACACCGAAACTTAAAAAAAAAAAAGATCATGGGCGATGGGCAATTTAGGGAGTAATAAAATGGGCGGTTTCAGTTACTAATGGCTTAATTTTGCAAATTTCATGAAAGCCAAAATTAAGATAGCATTTGAAAGGTCCTATCTGCACTACAATGCCTTTGTCACCAGGAGCAGTTCACAAACATTTCTTTCTGTACAGTACGGCCTTTTTGAAAACTGGCAGGAAAAAAAAAAAAACCCAAATAAGGAAGTCAAACTATATACATACTGTATATCATGAGATACGATTCAGGGCTCACACCCATAAATATTTCCCCATAGGGATGTGTGTTAAAAAATCAAATTTCAAAAAATTCTGTAAAATAGCCGGGAGAAATGAAGTGTTTCAGCTTCACTAACCTTGATAAGTGAGATATACCCTTTCATCCATCAAATTTTCAGGGTGGATTCTTCAGTCCAAATTCTGTCCAGGGGTCCGCAAAGCCAGACTACGAGTTCTTGTCACTCAAAAAATCACCCATTTTCCGTACACGTACCCAATGAAATATAGTCCCCTCAAATTCCACCAGAAAAGCTTTCATCTTCCAACCAAAATGCAATTTGTAGAGGAATTCATACTCAATATCTACAGCTATTCAGTTTTTTGCCAAACTACATCATTGATTTTATATTAATTATTTCTTCATTACCATTTTGGTATCTTTGGTAGGAATTTGTGAAGGGGTCTGGGACATTCCATTGTATTTACGGGTGTGAGCCCTTCATTGAATCTTTGCCAGTAGAGGCCTATATGGCCCATTGTTTGTGTGCTCTCAGTCCAGGTCTTTTTTCAACAGAGATTTTTTTTTTTTTTTTTTTTTTCCATGAGCCACTGCCCAAGCAACACCACTCTGAAGGTTATCAAAATGGTCACATGCATAGTTTTGTTTATGTCCTACACCCAGTGTGAAAACCATTGTGAGGACTAGTAAAACTAGCATTACATGGGGCAGGGCTAGGACACTACGAGCACTTGAATACCCCCAAAAATAATGATAAAAAGGGCAAGCGAACTCCTGCTGGGTCTTCAATCAGTAGGCCCGTTCACAAACAACGAAAATCGAAATTTCAATCGCGATCCAAATTTCGATTTTTTTTTTTTGACCGTTCATACACAGGGAAAAATCGCACTTCGCAGCAAGGAAAGAACGATCAGTGGCCAAACTGCGCATGCGCAAAACTTGCATGACCGAAGACTGACCCCGCCCGCAGTCCCAATAGAGTTTCGCACGTGCTACGAATGATGGCATTAAAAATACCGATTTCCGAATCTCGATCGCGCTCACACACACGACGCTTGGCAAAATAATCGCGATTATTCTGAAAAATCGCACTAATAGTGCGAGTTGGATCGCGATAAGGATCGCGGTAATTAGTGAGATTTTTCTGTCCACACTGGAAAAAATTTTGAAATTTTGATCGCGATAAGAAAATCGATTTTTAAATCGCACTTTTTCCCTTGTGTGTGAACGGGCCTGGTGTAAATACTGGAGAGAAAAAAAAATCTGTGTTAAAAATTGAACTTTTCAGTTTAAGGCCCATGCAAATGGTATTATCATTTACATGGGCCTTGAAAACCAAAACATTCCAGGTATATTTCATAAGGGGAGGATGGATTCAAGGTTGAAAATTGAATGTACCAGTAGGTCTAATTCTTGTTTAGAGGGCCAAGGTATACACATACTAGTATCTCACTGAAATCTTAATGCACAGTCTATGGTGTACTGAATGTTAATAGTTTAATGTAAATTTTGTGGAGTAAAACTGCACGACTTTGACAGTTGGCTATCTGCCATTGATTTGTAGTAATCAGGCCTCGTGAGAATTTCCTGTGACAAGATTTTGATTTACCGGTCACCCATCTGGAATATACATTCACTCCCTGCAGGGAATTGTGAATGCTTTCAATCAAAAATATACCAACATGTTGAAAAATCATTTGATAAATTAAAGTAAACAACAGAGCGGCAGTAGTTTATTTGATTGTAGAATATTAAGAGAGTTATGAAATTTGAATTTAATAGAAAGATGGTGATATTTGTTGCAGTCAGGGATGTGAGGTACGTAGGACTCTAGATAAGACAATGTCAAAACTTTTGCTGACACATAATTGGCTAGCACTCAAAAGTCTTTAGTAAATTTGCTTTATGAACGTGAAATTGAGAAGAAATTAAATGCATCTTTTGTTGTATTAAAATTGTTCGTGAATTTCAATAAGATGGCAGTGACAACTGTATAAGTCAGACTGCTAAATTATTGACAAAAAAGAAAAAGAAGAAAAAAAATGATGTTGGAACAATCTAAAGGAATAATTAATGTGACACTTTGGAGAAAATGACATTATTGAATGATATTTAAAGATAATAACAAGTTTTGGTACGTCAAAAGTTTCCCTGAATTTCCGTGTTTCAGGTTAAAGTATCTATCATATAACTAACACTGTGAGACTTACTCGCCCCAAAGTGCTCTCATTTCTTAGTAATCATGCAATAAACTGCGACCAGCAGCCCCATACGCATAGCGTAATGGGGCTTCGCATTGTAGCATCCAGGATCATGACAGATTTAGTATCTCGGGCAAATATCAACTTAAAATCCACAAAATTCTTCAATTTAAAGACTTACCAATTAAGTTGAAGTCTTGAAAACAGGCTTCGGGCAACGTTTGGTTCTGCCAATAGTCCCTTTCTGTTCGAATTGATGACTGAATGTGACTCTGTCGAGAGGACCGTGGGAGAGCTACATACACTGATTACTAAGGTCAGCGCATACGCACACATCACATGCGAACAAATTTCAAATCCATGAACGGATAAGATGTTTGGGTGCGCATGCGCTGGCCGTCAATTCAGTGTACGTAGCTCTCCCAAGGTCCTCTCGACCGAGTCACATTCAGTCATCAATTCAAACAGAAAGGGACTATTGGCAAAACCAAACGTTGCCCAAAGCCTGTTTTCAATACTTCAACTTAACTGGTAAGTCTTTAAATTGAAGAAATTTTTGGATTTTAAGTTGATATTTACCCGCGATACTAAATCTGTCATGATCCTGTAAGCTACAATGCGAAGCCCCATTTAGCTATGCGTATGGGGCTGCTGGTCGCAGTTAGCTACACAGTATGCGTATGGGGCTGTATGGTATGGGGCTGCACGCTGCTGGTCGCATTGATATTCGCACAATACGTGTACTACCTCGCCGCCGCCGTACGGCGGCGGCGAGGTAGTACACGTACACGTACACGTATTGTGTCGTACACTGGTACGAAACCATTATTGCATGATTACTAAGACATGAGAGCACTTTGGGGCGAGTAAGTCTCACAGTGTTAGTTATATGAAAGGTACTTTAACCTGAAACACAAACTAAGACAAGGAAATTCAGGGAAACTTTTGAGGTAGTACCAAAACTTTATATTATCTTTAATCATGAACTGCCTGATCAGTTAACACTGTGTAACAAAAGCATTAAACTTCAAAGTTGTCTGTACTATAATTTTGTTCTTGTTTTGTTATAATAGTAAAACTTTAACCCTTATGTCAGTTTTACTTCACTCACCAAAGTCAACTGAGGTCAATTTTCTTTTCAAGGCATAATTTACCATTTGCAGATGAAACAAAAACCCAGCTTTTGTCCCTCAAAATAGTTCTGAAATGTGAGTTAGGGATAGACACAACCAATGTAAAAATATGAATCAGGATAATACTAATAGATATTATATATTGTTAAATGTACAAATATATGAACAAATATGATAAAAATGTTTCCAGACTATACTATCAACAGTTATGGTTTATTTAGAAAAAAACAGTGATATCTCCATATATCAATAGGCTTTTTTTGGTGAAAATTTTATATGGTAGGATGTGTTGTAAGACAACTGACCTACACATGCATCGAATGTTATGTCTTGAACATTTTCAAAATCACTCTTATCACTGCTCCTGAACGTAAACAGGACCTTGAATTTTGAGGTCTTATATGTATTATCCCAGTGAAACGATGAACAAAATCACCAACTCTGAGCAGGTTTTCATAAAGTGACATGAGTTCTAGTTTCTCTTTGAATCACATACTGTACAAGCGGAAATTTTCGTGCATTTCGCGCAACCAGAAAACTAGCACGAAAATAAAAAAGCACGCAAATATTTTTGCTTGCCATGTGTTCCTGTACTTGGTGTCTTAATTCGGAGGTATTAAAAACACGCGAAACTCTTCTTACCCAGCCAAGTGCGAAAAATTAGTCGCGCGAAATATCCACTTTTACAGTACACTTGTACATTATGTATTTATCTCTCTCTCTCTCTGCCACGCGTGCATATCGTTTCCCCCAAAAGTGTGTTCAGTATTTCCTGGAGTCAAGTTGAGTCAAATCCAGAATTCTGTGGGCCTATTCACACAGACAGATAAACATTGTCATTTTGGAAAACCAGAAAACTTGTGAAAATTGCATAGGAGCTGTGCCAAAAGTCACCAGAAAACAGTGGGTTCAGCAGAAAAATACACACTGAAAATAAATGCATTTTGGGTTTTTTTTTTTTTTCATCTCAACATGTTGTAAAGCAAGAAATATTTACAGCATGACATTTTCATAAATTGGAACCAGCAGCCTTTTTCGGGGTGTGAAACTTTTGTGAACTGCCACTGATGTCCAAGGCATATACATGTAGTGTGGACAAAAACTTTTGTGTGCATTTCAATTTCAGGAATCCTGTGTCTCTTGAAATTAACAAAATCAAAGTGCAGTAAACCCTTCCGGTTTTACAGATGTGGTGGGAAAAACCTGATGGTTTTTCTCACATTCAGTTGATACCACAATTTTTAGTCAGTTGAATCAGAAAAAGTCAAACACCACTATTAACATGACAACATCGTCTTGCACTGCAGTGGCTCAAGTTCAGAATTTGCCAAACTTTTCTGAATGAGCTGCGTGATGATATTCAAATGCATGGAACCAAAAAAAAAAAACCCAAAACAAAAAAACCCAGCATATAAAAGTTTTGAGATGTATGCTCTCACTGTGAAGAGATGTGTAAAGAAATATCACATTTAAAAAGGTTTAAAGGACAAGTTCACCCGAATATACTCTGTATGTGTGGATTGAGTGAATGCACCAATTAATAGTAGAACGCACATAGAGTTTGAGAAACTTTTGACGATCCATTCAAAAGCTATGAATTTTCAAAGTTTCATTGCTGGCATTGCTGCATGAATGAGAGGACTACAGCAATTTGTGACGCCACTACAGAACAACAAGATAAAGAAAATATGAACAGAATTCAGTGTGAAGTATTTTTTACATATGTAGCAAAATTACATGTATACATCTAACTCCTTGATGATGAGTCCCAAGAACACTCGAGCAGGTGTCTTCAGATGGGAAATGCTTGTCATAGCAAAATCAGTCCGTCCTCAATGAGTTAAAGAGCACTTTACTTACATAATGTAGCTCTTAGAGAAAGCAGGGGGAACAATATTACCCTTGACATTATATCTACTATAGCAAGTCAAAGGTATAATGTATGTGTACTATCTTAAATAGATTAAGTTTTTATGAATTTTCCTTGCTTTTTCTATAAATTATTGTCCTGCGGTGATGTCAAAAACTGGTGTAGTCTTCTCATCCAGTGATGGCAGCACTCAAATCTTAAAAATTCATTACTTTTCAATGAATTGTCCAATTGTCCTCAAAAGTATATTGCTGCATTCACGGACTCCATACATTCATTGTATGTTAGGTGAACTTGTCCTTTACAATTTTATTCTTGGTGTACACTTGTAGAGTTCCTATCATTATAATGATTCCATGAAAATATTCAAAGCATTCAGAAACAGCAGGATGTCCAAATTGTGTAGTGTGTTTGCAGAGTCACATTGTTTTGACGATTTCGTATGGAACATGACAAATATGCCTCTTTATTAGATGATAACGTCATTAAACCGTACTGCCATTCAGTATGCTCACAATATTGACTATGAGTAATGATGAGTAATAAATGACAGCAGTAAACAAGTTTTCAAAGGCATCTGTTGTTACAATCATTCGATTGTGATTAAAAACAAATTCTGTGCATATAATGATGGCATTAGAGTTAATGATATTGATTATATTTTTATGTGCTAATTACGCCATTAAAAAACAGGATAACGGAAAGAAGAAAAAAAACGGTAAGAAAAAGCAAAACAATAGTAGTAGCAATATCGACAAATTCTCCTGTGAGGGTGTTGGTTAGTTTACGTCAAAGCAGAATGGCAATTAATGATGCGGTCCAGAACATTGCATTGAATGAATTTCTTTTTTTTGGTCATATTTTACAACATATCACAATACATAGCACTAGACCCCCCTGAAACCCCCCCCCCCCCAAAAAAAAAAAGAAGAACAAAAACATTGTTATCAACAAACAATTCAAAACAGTGAAAATGATTATATTATTTATAAAAGTAGAATACTGATGCAATGTTGCATGAATAGGTAAATAACACAAAGCTCATACACTTAAATGAATGATGTCCATAATGAAGAAAACTGTGAAATATGATGGAACCAACAGCAGTGCTTCTAACTAATACTAAGTGGATTTTCATTTGTGGTCTCCCATCGTCTTAGCAACCCAATCTGACATTAGTGATCTATAATTCGATGGAATACAATTGTTGGGAGTGACTTCCTGGTTCCTCCATTGCACAATACAGTTTAGTCATTTCCAGGCAAGACGGATGTTTGCATGAGACATGCCTGACCTCCATATAGCTCTGATGTGACCTCCACCAGGACCCAATTTTTATCTCAGTATTATATCAGTTCTATTGTTCACGTTCTGACTGCAGACATTGGGATTCATCCATGAAGGTTACTATGCGACATATGTATCAGGTGTTTGCTCTGCTATTATTGTTTGTTCATGTGTCTGCATCATGCATTTATGGTATATATACAGTATATAGGCGCGGTGAGACTGGCAAAAGATCGAGAAGTTTAAGATCGCGAAGTTTGGTCCGATGGCTAGTGATTGTGATGTAACAATGCACATCTGAACATGACAATGGCCTCGCGCTTCGGAGACAACGCCCGCAAACAGATCGAGAAGTTTCGCGAGAAGTTTTGCGGGAAGTTTGCGGTCACACTGGCAAAACTTCGAGATCTTAAAGATCGCGATCTTAAACTTCGCGATCTTTTGCCAGTCTGACCGCGCCTTATACAAATGTATCTCTCTCTGCACAGGGTATTGGGATCATATTTGACTAACATGCTGTAAGACTTCAGATACACAAATACAGGTTATGTATACTTACAATGTGTACATATTGTGGTTGAATTAATGAGTGTCAATCCTTTGCGTTTGACAATAGAGTACCATAGGGTACTGTAAAAGTGGAAATTTTCGCGGTGTTGAAATCTTTGTGCATGAAAGCATTTTTGTTTGTCATATACATGTATGTCCCAGGAGTTGATGTCTGGATTCCACGGAATTAAAAAACATGAAAATCTTTTTACCCGGCCGGGCGCAAAAAATTAGGTGCGCGAAAAATTAGTTGCGCGAAAATATCCACTTTTACAGTAACTAAAATTTCATTGATTTTTTTTTGAAAAAAAGAGCCAATTTCAATACATCATACACACATTTCTATGAAAAGAATTTCACTCAAATGTACAATCTTCTTACAAGTATTTTTGTTTGATACAGGTCTACTTGTCTCAATACTTGTTTCAATAGTAAAGTGTAGAATGTAGATGTGTTCACATTGATAGTGATTACCAGTATTTTTTCCCCTCAGAAGCAATCACTTGTAAACCTCACATGCACTTTTGTTATGTTACACTGTATCTGTAAAAAAGAAAACAAACAAACAAACAAAGAGGATGTACCTGATTTCGTTGGAATTCAAAGCAGATGTACTTTGCTACGATAATCAAAGAAAACTTTCAGCCCTACACAGTAGTTACAAACATGCAGATACTCTTTCCTATAATTAATGAAAACTTTCAGTGTACGACTGTTGTCCCTTTCTCTGTAAAAGTTACATTGCATGACATATTGCAAAATGAGGAATGTTTGCATGCATTTTAATTTTGCGAATTTTGAGAGCGCCAAGATTCGCGAAATTAAAATGCATGCAAAATTTCTTGTCTACACTATATGCATTGAACGCCAGTGGCAATACGCGAAAATTTCATGCCATGAAAGAGGCCATTGGCTCCAATTTGCGAAAATTTTGTGCCGCGAATAAATCATGTTTTACAGTAAATTATTGAATTAAGGCTCAATTTCTAGTCACCAACATCATAATTTGAAGCCCTGGAACTTGAACTCTCAGCCGTTTTACCAGAGAACAAACCTTAAGCAATGAAAGCAAGATGACAGGTTCGGGTCACACTGGTTCCTTTTTTTTCCGACATGTTTGTTAATTTGGAGATCAGCAGTTGCAACCTCAACAAATTTCATTTGTAGGGGGAGTTAAATTGAGGAAACTCGCATTGCTGAACAAAAGCCACGTTACAACCACAACACTTCTACTGTATATTCGTTGAAATGATAGTATACACACAAACACACAGCCAATGAAACATGTTGATTTTCTAGTACACAGTATATGCATAAAAATGGGTGAGATTCAGCTGCCAAGCTACAATCAATACCGTACCAGATGGTGGAACCACCTTCCCATTATTAACGAGAGTGTTGCATGGAAAGTGAGGCAACCATTTTACTGACATATGGGCTCTAACACCCAACATCCTCAATAACATATCAAGTGGTCAGGTGCACACAATTAACTCACAAATGGCAGACATACATGTATACAGGGATGACTCATTTTCAATTTCTTGGATTTCTGGTATGATTTTGTCACCGATGGAGTGTAATAGTTACGTATTTCATACTAGCTTGCTATAGTTGGTGTTGGTGGTGGTAGTGGTTAATGCAGCAGTATAATAGGCATTACACGATGCATTGTAAGTTTCGCTTGCTCACTATTAAAAATGATCATTTTGGTGACTGCTCTGTACTTTGAATAGTCCAGTGCCCATTCATTATGCTTGCCCACCAATGAGTTTTGGTTGCCCTGGGCTAGTATAGAGAAGTGGGTTCGTTGCACCCTTTAGATGAATGCAATTGATGGTTTTTGATAAAGTCTAGCAAAATATAATGTCCCTTGTTTAGACAGAAGATCCAAGAAGGACCTAGCCTGAGTAGGCTAAATGAGGTATAGATGTGGTGATCTGATTTTGGGCAAATCCCTCAAGTTCACTGTAAAAGGTCACTGAACTTTGACTAAAAGTTGCATTTTTCACTTTATAATGTTATATAACACAAGCTGCGCGTATATGTGCAATATTCAATTGAATATTGCATGATAAAACACAGTTGTAGCTGAGCAAATCTAGTGATCAGGTTGTACTATGTAGGAAAAACAGCTTCTTTGATACACACTTATAAAAGTATAAATCCATAATTGATGCTTTGCAACTCTAACATGCAGTGCTTACAAACAAAATCACTAATAATTCACACTGCTGTAACAATATTGTGAGGGTAGACCGTTCTGCAATTGTCTCTATACAAAGTCATGTAGCGATAATGGAAGGTACACGCACAGTGCTGTGGTTAATCCTCCAGTTGCCATGGCAACCCATCCATCTCAGTAAGCTGCTGGGAGCCATATGATATGCATACGTACACTTTGCCTGGTAGATGATGTTGATGTGAGAATAGAATGGTGGCTATTATGCGGTTCCTTGAACTCCAGGAGTGATACAAAGGGTATTTGTTGCCAAGGAAACCTGGCATAGAAGGATTTCATGCATAATTTGTTGTTGTTGTTGTTGTTGTTTTTTTTGATGCATAGAAGATGTCAACCCACTGAGCAATGATTGTGGGTTTTTTTTTTCCCTCTCTGTGTACAAGAGATCTTCTTTCTTGTCCAGACTCTTGAGATAAAATGCCAAGTCTTTTGCATCAACCAGGAGACTGAGAGAATAAAAACATCAAGTTTTCAAGCTCAGTGAACAAGTGTATTGTTGGCCTGTCTTTCTCTGGCAGACTTGCTTCAGGAAATATGTATTGTGTGATAAAAGACTGTCTTCCTCAATCAGAATGATTTATTGAAATGAAACGTTCTCTTTGTTAACGTGGAAGTAGAATGCTGATGAATCGTCATATGAACCCTGCCCACATATTGACGAGAGTTGATATTTTAGCAGGAAATCATGAACATGTGTGCGGTGTAATATGGCAGTAAAGTAATATCCTTGATGGAGTGCATATAATGGTTGGGTTTGTGGATAAACAACTGTATTTCATATCATTCTGTTTAGGAGGGCAAGTGACTGATTTCAGAGAAAAATACTTAAATATATACACTGTATAGAAACCAGTATATATACGAGTATTAAACTCATTTATATAATACAATACACATGATAATATGTGTAAAAGAGATTAAAATTGTGAATTCAGAATCTGATGTTCATTTACATGTCTCATGTTATTTAAATGCAAGAAAGTAGTTCAGTGTGATTTGAATTTTACCCAATTTTTTTTGTTGTTGTTGCATCAACATTAATACAGATATGTACTAAATATTGGACTCCAGGAGAGCTAGTTTTAATTTTTTTTTAACCATTCCTTTCATTGCCTATAGAAGCTTTGCTAGTGTTTGTTATGGTGAGGGCAATGTGTGTAATAGCAAATATAGGGCAAGTTACACCCAGTCCCTTGCAGATGTACTCATTTTATTGCATGCCCCTTTGTACCATAGTCTAATAAACCATTGTCTGCCATAAAAAGTAGTTGGATAATTACTTGTTTGTTTATATTCTGGTCAACTATCTAACATTGATACTTTAACTGCCTTTTATGCTTTGGTGTACAATGTGCACATCATAGAAATGTGATTCAGCAGTCGGGAAAATGAGATAAAATTTGTCTGTAGGATTCCAAGACAGGTTGTAAAAATTTATTCAATATACTACTTTCAAATCTGTGATATGCCCTACGGAATAACAGTAGCTCAAATGAACTCATCGTAATTTATCTGAATAATGTAGAGAATACTTTTATACCAACAACAACAACAACCAAAAAAAAAAAAACCCACTTCTTTGCTGATTTTTTCCAGCTATTGATAACATTACTTCGTAACTTCTCGATGAAAGTACATGTGTGTAGTACAACTAAAACTTTGTTTGCTTGTAGATTTGTTATGCGATCACACTCTTCAAATACATGCAAATTCATAAGTCTTAGGATGCATTCGAACGCTCACCGAACTCGAGCAAACCATACCATACTGTGCCAGATTCTGAGAGTTCGAGCGCTCTGTTGAGAAAGCATACAGATGTGCCACATGAGTTATTTTTTAGCAGGGGTCACACATTTTGTAGCAACAGGGTCATTCACCTGGCGTGCTAAAGCTACTTACAAATGTCCCGAACAAAGAGAAATGAACTCTTTGCATTATGGTGTAAGTGCATGCTACACACATTCTTCACATGCGAACTTTTGGTATGCTTTTGACACCCTTTTGGAGCACATCGGGAAGTGGTCCACTTTTTGGCTTGGTTTAAGTATAGTTCAGTGTGGAACACTAACAGGTGGGAGCTTTCGAGCGCTCCTCTGGTGCAGGTTCAGTGCGTTTCGGTTCATTTTAGAAGAGTGCTCGAATGCACGTCTTTTTGGTGAACCTCCCATGAGGTGATGGCTCAGCTGTCAGAACTGAAACTTTGACTGGTGTTCACGTAAGCATACAAAGTTGTATGTTTTGTTGTGAATATTGCATCATAATGAGATATAATCATTGTATCATTGTGTTGATGCTTCTGATTGAATCTATCAAACTACAGAAACCACATTTTTGTTTTACGATACTTACTATTCATTGTTAGCATTTCCGAAGGTTAAGATATTTTGTTTTTTACTTTCGTACTTCAAAGCCCTTTTATGTCAAATTGTTGGTTTCAGTAACAAAAGTTTCAAAGGCCTCTGAACCGATAAATTAACAACTGATTCTTGAATTTCCAACACATTTTTAAAACAAGATTAAAGTTCCTGTTTCTCAAACAACAAGTTTAGCAGAATGTCTTTCTATGTGTGCACAATGACTTCACACTGTTCTGTGTAGTCTTTTTCCTATATAAGATAAAATTATGCAGAGAAATTCACGAAGTAAAAACTTCAAGCAGTATTCTGGACCACTCAAAAGATATCTGAAAAGAAATATGAAATTTCACAAAGACAACAGTGAAAATTTCATCACATCAAATGAAAATTGGAAAGTAAATTGTGTTAAATCAAAATGTCGCAGATTTTTACTTAACCCGTTTAGGACGGACTGATATTGCTACAACACGCATTTCCCATAGACACCTGCCCGAGTATACTCGGGACTCGTCCTCAATGGGTTAACAGTTCACAGTCGATATAAATATGCAAATTGTGAGTTTGATGATGTCAGCTCCTCACAACTTGCCATATACTAGTAGTTTGCACATGAGATCTTGAAATTTCCATTATATTTTTTTTTGTTCAAATGCAATTATGCCCCATTCTATAATCTTAATTATTGATATATAGATTTGGCTGATTATTGTTTTGAAGATGTTCAGCCACAAATAATATATTTAACATTTTTGGCAGAAAATTGAATTTCTATCTTATTTGTGCACAATCAATTAGAATTGTGAGGTAATGATATCATCAGGTCTTTCAATTGTATTTTCATATGAACTGTTTGAAAAAATTAGCAAGTCTTTAGAAAGATTTCAAAACTACCCTACTTTTAAACTTTCACCATTTTGGTGATAAAATCTGACTCTTTCTTTTCAGACTATTAAAGCTGTTTCAGTATATTGATCATATCTGTTTGTGTCTTCTTTTTTTTCTCTCTCTCTGTAATCAGGAACTCCCAAGAAATATGACCCATCCTTCCATGGACCCATTGAAAACAGGTAAGCATGAATGCTTAATGTAAAAAAAAAAAAAGAAATCTTGTCCACATCAACTTATAATGTTATTGAGGATGGGCTGAATTTACTACAACAGGAAGTCAACATGCATTTCCCATCTTGACACTTGCCCGAACGGGGGGACTTGTCTTCAACGGGTTTAGTGGCAGTTAATTCTTCTTTTATGAGCTGTTGTTTATCTACTGTATGACTGCTAAGACTTTTTAACTCATTGTATTAAAGAAATGTGCAGAGAAAAGAACAGAAAATATGTCTGTGATGTCATGTTCATTTTATAATGGTGGTATACACTTCCACAACATATTTGCTCCAGTGACAACTCTAGGGGATTTTACCTGCAGTCTGATACTAGAAAAATGATGAGTTTCTCGTTAAAGGTTTGATATGATGTGATCTGGAGAGAAGTAGTTGTAATTACAGCTGTACTCCATCAGGAATCTAAAACATGATTTTATGACATTTTGCTACAAACCACTTGTTACAAAAAACCAATGAGATACTGGAATGAAGATGAGTATTCCCGGTAAAGGTTTGATATGACATGGTTTTGGGGAGAAGGGCTTGTAGATTAACTGACTCAGCAACTAAAAATGTGATTTCTTGATGTTCTGTGACAAACCACATGTTACAAAACCAATGTGGTTGTGACCGATAATGTCACTGTTCTGTGAAATCATGTCAAAACGAGATTTTATACTCTTCTCTCTGATTTGAATGGAACTTGTAAACCATTCTGTCTGTTGTTTGTACTCTATCATTTTCAGTTGACTTGATTGTGGAATGCATGGATAGCATTTTTGGTATAGCTTCTCTGACAGGCATGATTCCATGATACAATGTATTTGCTCCTGCGACAATTGCTCCCTTGAAATATCTGCATCCTGAGCCAAACATAAATTCTACCCACAAACATAGCCCTCACCCTAATCCAAATCCTCACATCAAAGTAAACTTAACACCCTGTCACAACCCTAACACTACATCCTTTTTTCAAAGAGAGAATAAGACCAGAGCAAATGACGCAGAAACAAATTTTGCGTCACCGACAGGCATGTATACCGTATGTCCCCCAAAAAATTACAATGGGGCCCTCCGCAATGATATCTTTAAAAATATTACATCAATCTAAATACAAATTCAGGGTATGAAACTATAACTCATTGCCCACATATTACAGAAAACCCCATTCGATTTGCTTCAGTGGTCAAAGAGAAATACGGAATTTTGTAGAGGATGTCGGGAATCTCTTCCCTCCAAGTTCTGTCTATTGTTCGCACACAAGATCATCGAAATGCTAAACTTGGAAGAATCAGACTCATGACATGCTTTACTACAATCCACATTTCTCGGTGACCGCTTAACCAAATCGAATGGGGATTTCTGCAAAATAGAGCTAATATGTTATATTTTGAGACCCTGAAGTAGCATTAAAAAAAAAAAAATTAATCGTTTTGGGTGTTATCAACGTGAAAATCTGATTGTAATTTTTTTGGGGACATACTGCAGTATGTCCCCAAAAAATTGCAATCAGATTTTCAAATTGATAACACCCAATATGATCTACCTGTCTAAGTGCTACTTCACGGTCTTAAAATATAACATCTTAGCTCTATTTTGCAGAAAACCCCATTCAATTTGGTTAAGCGGTCACAGAGAAATGTAGATTGTTGTAAAGCATGTCATGAGTCTGATTCTTCCAATTTTAGCAATTCAATGCTCTTGTTCATGAATATTTGGAAATAGATAGAACTTGGAGGGAAGAGATTCCCGACATCCTCTACAAAATTCCTCATTTCTCTTTGACCACTGATTCAGAAGCAAATCGAATGGGATTTTCTGTAAGATGTGGGCAATGAGTTATAATTGTTTCATACCCTGAATTTGTATTTAGATTGATTCACTATTTTTAAAGATATTATTGCGGGGGGTCCCGTTGTAATTTTTTTTTTTTTGTGGACATACTGTATATGCAGTATTTACTATTACTAAACACATATGTATGCAACCTTTGTTTTGAAATGGCTCTTGAAAAGGGTCCAGAGTGGCATAGAGTTTGAGTCACATTATAGATGATATTTTTAACAAACAAACAAACAAACAAACAAACAAGCCATGATGCTGCTGTTTTGTCCAGTCATCCCTAAGGGGTTTTTACAGCCATATGGACCAAGTGCTACATGCCGTTGGGGAAAACAAAAGCGATTGATATTTTGGTCGAATTTATATGTTCAATTCTATATTTTTTTAAAACCATTCTTTACCTCACAATAATATGCCGAATGGATCAGCAGAAGGATTTGATTACTGATGTTGATATTGTGTGTGTTATGTTGCTGAACTGATTGCCAATACAAAGTGGTTGTGAGTTAGCTTTTTGAAGGTGTCAAACATGATTGATTGATTGATTAATTGGTTTTTTGTTGATTGATCTTCAGTTTATTAGAAACAACCATGCAAAATAGAGTGTAAATATATATAAATAAATTTTTTTGCAAAAGAAGAAGAAGAAGAAGTATAAAAATATAGCAAAATATATTTTGAACCACATTACAGGAGGTACCTGTGATAGTCTCTGAATATCAGACCACTTTCATTCTTTTGATGCAGTACAACCCACATGGTGTTGTGTTTCCATAAGAAAGTGGGAAAATATTCCTCTAACAGAGAGAAAATAGTCCCCCCCCCCCAAAAAAAAAGAGGTTTATCTGAATAGGTATTGTGACTTGTTCATTATTTTTTTGTCTCACAGGGGTTGTACAGACATCATTTGTTGTCTTCTCTTCATAGCTGCTGTTGGGGGAATGGTGGCAGTTGGAGTTCTAGGTAAGCCCTTCTTCTGTTACTGCTTGTTAATTTTTTTCCCCCTTGCATTTGTACTATGCAGAATCATTGTACTGTACATTATACAGTGTATATACAGGTTGTACATCTGTATGCTACATATAGATGTAACTTAGTTGCTGATGAGTGGTTTGATTTATAGCTTTTTTTAATTTTTTTATTTTTTTTAATTTTTACTGTGAGATATCAAATACTCAGGATGATTCCTCGGCCGTTTTTAATTTCCCATACATGTGATCCTTGTAAACACAATTCCTTTGGTATACATGTACAACCTATACATTGCAATAATACAATATATCTGTGTACCGGTACCAGGGAAAAGGGTATTCCATACAGTAGTAGTGTTCTTGCTTGTCAATCAAAATCTATACAGGGTGGAGCCAAGTTAGACCTGTATTTGTAGAGTAACCACAGTGGCAAATGCTGCATACTACAAGAAGTAGCCACGATGTCAACAAATTTACAGCCTGACGTGATATTTTCCGCACTCCCTGCAGTTGACTGCACATTGTTTGTAAATGCATGATTAATGTCCGTATGTTATACCGTCTGCAAATGTGTGATTGGGAATGCATGAGAATGACATGAGGAAGAATTGTTGTTGTCATTATTTTTCTGTCATTGTAATGTATGCCAGGGGATACATTGTTTTTCTGCATGAATATGAATAGTGTATTCCAGATCCACTCCATTTCTTTAAGAACACACTTGCACACACATACACACACGTGCATGTATTGTATTCTTTTGTATCCATGCACGAACATTGTTATGCTTCTGTTGTACTGTACCATATGTCCCCTCAAAAAAAAAAAAAAGAAAATTACAATGGGACCCTCCGCAGTGATAACTTTAAAAATACTGAATCAATCCAAGTACACTTTTCAGGGTATGAAACTATGACTGAATAGGCGTTTTCACATCAGCCCGATGTTTCGAAATAGCGCGCTATTTTCTGACTTGGGAAATTTTCCCGATAGCGAAATAGTGCGCTATTTGATAATGTGAACATAAATTAGCACGCTAACTGTATCGCTTTGATCGAGAAAATTTCTCGACTCCAACTCGGGAAATTTCTGAAATAGTGGGATAGTAGCGCGCTATTTGATAATGTGAAAACGACTCGAGAAATTAGCGTGATGAATCCCATTATGCCTAGCGTGTGTGACTCGATCGATCGAGGCAAACTGCACACAAGTCATCATGAGGAATTTTTGAGAGGACACACACATTACTGATGCTGTTTGCACATACTCAGCTGTCGAATTAGCTATTTTAAAATTTCTAACTATTCGGGCTACCAGCTCTTCGGGCTGATGTGAATAAGAAATGAAATAGCGCTCTAATTCCCAATCGCGGAAAATATTTCGAGCTTGGATTTTTATCGGGCTGATGTGAAAACGCCTCTTGGCCACATCTTACAGAAAACCCCATGTGATTGGCTTCAGTGGTCAAATAGAAATGAGGAATTTTGTAGAGCATGTCAGAAATCCCTTCTCTCCAAGATCTGTCTATTGTGTTCACACATTAATATGCAGTTCAGAGAGCATCCAAGTGCTAAACTTGAAAGAAACAGATCCATGACATTCAAAATCATGAAATTCTTCTGTCGAGATGTTTTCATTGCAACTGATTGACAAATTGCCCCACATCGACGTAAATAAGCACTGAATTGATCAGTGTTTATGTTTCACAACAATCCACATTTCTCTGTGCTGCCTGACCAAATTGAATGGGATTTTCTTCAAAATAGAGCTAAGATGTGATATTTTAAGACCCTGAAGTTGCATTTAGACAGTTTAATCATATTGGGTATTATCAATGCTAAAATCCGATTGTTTATATATACTTGGGACGTACTATACTCTGTTCTTTATGAACAAATATATTCGTTAATGACTCGATCTCTAATGTGCATTTTTTTCTTTTAATTTCAATCTGGACATTTTATGAGGATGGGGGGGGGGGGGGGGAGAATGGGTTAGGAAGAGATGGGGCCAAAGGTGATTATGCTTTCAGCTCAATATTATTATTCTGACGATGGCGGATACAAAGGGTTGAGTGTTAATGTGGAACATGGTATAAAGTAACAGTGATTTTCTGCTTTAGCTCCCTCCTCAACAAAATGAAACCTTTTTTATTTAGGGCCCGAATTTGAGCCCTAATTGTACATTTTCATCTTCTACTTGAGAATGCCTGTTCAAACTTTGGTAGAGCTGTGTGTGATTCTGTAGATTAGTGACTGCGTGAAAGGTGAACCCCCGGGTCTCTCGTTTCCACTGCAGGATAGAAGCATCACGGTTGGGCTCTCATTGAAAGGGAAAGTCCACCCTAAAAACAAATTTGTTTCAATATAGAACAAGAAAATTGAGAGGATCAGGTTTAACTGAATTCTGTTTTAAAAGAAAAAAGTTCTGCAATTTTGAAAGTGTGACCAATCAAGCTCAAAGTGGCAACTCAAAAAAAAAAAAAATGGCAACTGTCTTCTTCCTTTCATTTTCTGCTTTTATTCACACAAACTGATTTTCATGGTGGATTTCCATAGTAAAAATTGCAAGAAATAAGTATCTTCTGCATAAATATGGTGAACAAAGTCTGCAGAGGCAAAAGATGATGGGTGTATAGAGTAATAGTGATGCTGCTGATGTCTGATTTCTTTTCATTTCACTTTTCTTGTGGGACTCATCAGCGAGGAACGGAAACCCACTGAGGCTCATCTACCCTACAGACTCCCTTGGCCAATTGTGCGGCAGAGACGCCAACGTTAAGTAAGGCAGTTTCAGATCTTTAATAATCTCCTATTAATATGCATATTATTTAGCTCAAGTTTCACAAACTGATGGGGTATCTTAGATCCCTCTCATACCAGAATGGCAATAATTGTGTTTGTAAATGTGTTTAGTTAATGAATCAAGTATTTTTTTTTTCTCACCTGAAAGCAAATGTGAATAATTTTATCCCAGGGCATTTTGCTATACTGCAGATTATGGTTTTTAAATCAAGATTTGCTTGAATGTGGGAGTCGGCCTTTAATAGAGACTTTGAGACCTCTTTTTTTTTTTATTTGCTTTATCTAGGACCTCACATGACATGGCATATCGTAGACTCTTTTGAGATTGCCTTCAAGTGAAATGCTATACTTTTCTTTCCCAAAGTTATGTGTAACAGCATAAAAAAGTTTAATAGCTCTTTATCAGGAGTTCAAAGAAGAGCTTTCTCCGTATGAAGATTTCTAGTTTTATTTTGTGAGAAATATAATCTTGATTTGACTTTGTTTTTAATGTTGTCAACATGTCTGAAATGCCCTTACTGTCTTCTTGACATCAGATACTTTCTTTACCTGCATGTTGTGTACATGAACAGGGGCGGATCCAGGAATTCTGTAAAGAGGGGGCATCTTTTCAAAATTAGAGGGGGAGGGGGGTGCACACACTCCACCCCCTTTTTTATTTTTATTTCTTTTGTTTTAACAAAAAAATAGAGGAGGGGGGGGGGCGTGCCCGGTGCTCCCCCTCCTGGATCTGCCACTGACTAATGTCGTTGATTTCTCATTTTTACACAGGAATGCGAGCTATCTCTTTTACTTTGATCTGCTCGATTGTTTCCTCAACCCTACCACCACCATCCTCAACGCAGGATGCCCGACACCAAAGGTCAGTGTTCGGAAAAGTACTGTAAAGCCAGACTTTTTCACGTGCATGAAATCTTATAAAGCAAATTTTGCGAGGAGCCAAGATTTGCAAAATTAAAATGTGAAAATAATGCTAATGTCATATGTTTATATTAGCAACATTTTGCATTGAATTGATGTCAAAGTCATAATTTGGGGGCAATTACACATAGCAATGTTTAATACTATGCTGATTCTTCTTGATTCTGTTTCAAAACACAAAATTTAACGTGGATATAAAGTACAAACTAGTGAATAGACTTGCAAATCGGATGATGACTTTATAACATCACTTAATATGCACATTTAAGTTTACCAACATCATTATCACATGGTATACATTTTCAGAACGTAATCTTAATTATTTCACATCTGATTAAGGCAACTTTTCCGTGTTTCTGTTTGTCTTATTTATTTAAGACAATATAGATGAGGATTGGGAATTCATTTCAAGTTTCTAGACCAGTACCTGAGTAGTCCAATATGCTTTTGTTCCTATTTTATTTGTTCCTAATTTTCATTTTTTTTTTTCTTCTAATCTACATGTCTGCTGGCTTGCTTTCTTCTGTCTATTATTAAAAACTCCCAATCTATATGGTTTACACATGGGCCACAGAACATTTTGGAAGGGGGGGGGGGGCGGGGATGTTCAGGGTTTACTTTGTTCTATCTTTTAGGTGGTTAGCTTTTTGTAGAAATTCGAAAATTTGTAGAAATTTTCACTTGTTTATATTGAATGGGATTTTTGGTTCAAAATCTCAACCTGTTGAGGATGAGCTAATTTACTGTTTATACAAATTTCCCATAGACACCTGCCCACGTATACTTGGAACGTGTCTTCGTCAGGTTAAGCCATCATTTTTCCCTGTCATTTTCTTTCACAGATATGTGTGTCCCAGTGTCCCACAGAGACGTTTGCTCCATACACCCTCCTTCTGGAGAATCCCTTTTGGCAGGGCTTTGTCAGCCAATGGGACCAGTTTATCTGTATGTACGACTTTAACCCCGAGGAGGAGTATAACAATCCATCTAGCCCGTATTACGTAAGTTTTATTCCGCTTTCAGTTATCCTTTGACATCATTGCTGCAGATGATGTAAGTGACAAGTAGGTACAATGTATTAAAACAAAACATGGAAGCAAATGCGATGATTTGAATGAGACTGGATTAAAATTGTTCGTATTTTTGCAGAAAAAGAAGTACTGTAAGAGTGGAAATTTTTGCTAAGTCACGTAATTTTGCTTGTTTTTAATTCCAAAGAACAAAATAGATATAGTACTTGCAGATATATTTGCAGGATGTTAATTTAGCGATAGTTTCCTGTAGTACTTGCAGATATATTTGCAGGATGTTAATTTAGCTATAGTTTCCTGTAGCACGAAATGCCTGAAAATATCCACTTTTACATTATGCAAAGAAAAAAACAATGGAAGAATGCATAACTTGTGAGGTAAACATTGTATGTCGGTCGGCCAGTGACTTTCTGCACACACAGTGTGCATCATGTGTGAATGGGTGTGTGTGTGTGTGTGTGTGTGTGTGGATTGCCCTGTATGATATTTCTATTAATCAGCTGTTCCTGTTAGTCAAAACTTCAAATATTCAAATACAAATGTATTACAGCATTGTACTAGTACCCTATTGACAGGTGTATAGACTGTTAAAGTTGATTTTTTTTTTTCCAATAATGAAGATCAAATGTGACCGCGCACCACATAACGAACAAAAAGTCGCACCCCTTGGCTTTAAGAGAGGACTAAAAAAAGGTGAAACAGGTCAACCAAGTCAATACCAAGTTTTTCATATTTTCTGAATGAGCTACCCTTCTACATTATTCTTAAGCATGGGATCATAAAATGAATGGGAAAGTTGATTTTCAGCAGTTTTTCTACAACCATTTTTGTAAAGTATAGTGAGATCAGGTATGTCTTAGAGTCCCCTTTTCATTTCTTGATAATCCTTTGCTTACTCTTCACTTTCAAGTCTGATAACTTTTGAAGGGATAATTCTACTACTTTGAAAGTTGGCATTAATCATGGACAGAATGTGTTAATAGAGCATGCTCAATTTCAACTTAATCTGATAATCCCTTCATTGTTGTTGCTCCTGTGGTTTACGTCCTGTTTTTTGTCCCATTCTTCACACAACTAGCACGGTTTGGTAAAGATTAAGCGCTTGAATAGACAGATAAACCCTGTACTTCAGAGCCTTTTCCCCCGGTTCACACTTTTCCAGAGTGTGTGCTTTCTTTCCAATATTTAGATAGGTTAGGAGAGTCCATTCCAAGTGAGCCATACATCATTGTAAAGCTTAGAGTCTGCTCTTTCAGAATCTGCCCTTAACTAAAAGTCCATGTCTGGCGACTTTTTGTTGGTTTTGTGGTGCAGGGTCACAAATACGTGTAGTCTGGATATGGCCTATACACAGCAGTACCCAAAGTTGGACAATTTCAACCATTTAATCAGAAGTATCTGAAATGTGTATACACATACATGGACATAGGAAGGTGTATGTACATACACACACATACACAGTACATCCAGTGCTGCTTTTATGCAATGAATATGTACTCTTGTAAGGTTGTTCAGTTGCATAACCTCATTAACGTTCCAAAGTTTAAACTGTCGGTATTTTTGCTACCAGCTTAATTAGCTGTTTTGTTTTGTCTTGTTTTTGTTTTTGATAATGGGATAGCTGCAATGTGTTATTGCCATTTTTATTGTAAATAAACAACACAGAGACAGTCTAATAAGATGGCTGGCAGCTATAGACTCCGTAACTCATAACAGCAGAGCAAGCTTTGCTCGTGCACAACGATGCATCGTACAGCGTGTATCTTATTTAGTACAAGCCACAAAAAAAAAAAAAAAAAGGTGATAAGTATAAGCACTGAGCCCTCTAAGTTTCCATATCATCACATCATGTCTTTGAAGCTGAGCAAACATTTCTTTCTTTTTTTGTCCCCGCCGAACGAGTTTGAGCAGGGGACTATGAAACGGGCTCCGTACGTGTGTGTGTCTGTGCGTCCGTCCGTCCGTCCGTCCGTGCGTCCGTGTGTGATCAAAATGTTCAATTTGCTACTTCTCTGTCATTTATGAGCCAATTTTGATTCTGTTTGCTTTATATGATAGCACTACATGGGAGCTTTAAAACTTCTACACAGAATTCAGTTGCGACCTTTGACCTTGACCTTTGACCTATATTGTACATTTTGCTACAAAATGCTACTCCTTCGCCATTTCTAACCCGATTTCGATTCCGTTTGCTTTATGTGATGGCACTAGGTGAGGGCTTCAAAACTTCTACACAGAATTTTGACCTTTGACTTCTTTGACCTTTGACCTTGATTTTTGACCTATATTATACATTTTGCTACAAAATGCTACTCCTTCGCCATTTCTAACCCGATTTCGATTCAGTTTGCTTAATGTGATAGCACTAGGTGAGGGCTTCAAAACTTCTACACAGAATTTTGACCTTTGTCTTCTTTGACCTTTGACCCTGATTTTTTACCTATATTGTACATTGGCTACAAAATGCTACTCCTTCGCCATTTCTAACCCAATTTCGATTCCATTTGCTTTATGTGATGGCACTAGGTGCTACTTCCGGCGGGGACATATATTACGCACCGCGTAATTTCTACTTTTCCTTCTTTTCAATACCAGCCGTAATGAGAGTCTCTGAGTAAATCATATCTTTCTTCGTCCTCTTCTTCACAGCAAGATATTCAGAAGATCTTGGAAGACCAAAAGTGTGCATCCTATTATCTTCCTAGTGAAAACTGTGAGTATTGAATGTTTGTCCCTCATGTGTTGAGAAAGGAGATTTAGCCCAATAAGTCCTCAAATCATATTTTTGTTCTTTATTGTGATATTTCTCTTTTTGTTATTGAGGTTTCAATTGATGTAGAATTTGTTGAAGTAGAATTATCCTTCATTTTTGATGGCCCCTGTGCAAAACATACAAAAAGTCACAGACTATGAGTCTCTGTAGACAAAAATAGTCATTTGGGTTGACCAACTCAAATTTTTTCTCTACCTATTGCCAAGACTTAGCAGCTAAAACCAAACCGAATTTGAGATATTAGCCCTTTTTTGCACAGCACGCTTGAGTGACCCTAATCATTAAATCCTCTTTTCTTCTTTTCTTTCAGACTGCACCTCCTATTAAGTTTTGCTTATTCTGATCACTTTTTGAATGGGTTTGGATAGGCCAATTTGAGCAAGATATATACTGTATCATTTTAAAGCTTACAGCTTTCTAAATGGTCTTTCACACCACTACTTAGAAAAGTCAAAATTAATTTTTGACTAACTTTTGTTGGTTTTAAACTGAGCAGTTGCATTTGAGCTCTTTGCTTTTTTTTCTTAAGCTTCATTATTGCTAAATGTATAGCTGATTTTAAACCGGCAACACAGTTTACAAGATTAACATTCCTGTTTCTCTCTCTGAAGTTGGTAAATTTTATTTTGTAAATTTCATACTGATTTGCATAGATTTAGTGAATATACATGTAACCAGGTGTCTGTTTCGTGAATTCATCACATCAAAGTCTATGTAAATCTCAGAAAGGCCAAAGTCACTCCTTAATAGCTATGTAAAAAAGTAAAAATCCATTTCATGAAGTCTCTCATTAATCTGTCTCATGAGCAAAAAGTCTCTTTCATAAGACTTTCATGAAATTAACCCCATCAATACAATATATGCATTGAAATTCAGAGTTGCCAATTTGATGGTGATAAGATCATTATTTCTGCAGCAATCTTCCCCAGCACTTTATGGCTCGATGTAATTTTTAAGTAAAAAATAATGTTTTTTTTTTTTTTTTCTTTTAATAACTTAGGCGACATCACTTTCTGTCGAACAATGTGGATGACAAATTAGTAGTAATATTTAGAGAAGAAAGGAGCATATTGCCAAGAGGGCTCGAGCTTGTACAATGTATATGTCATTGGAGATATATTATGTCAGGGGGTTATGATCTTCTTTACATGCACAATATAATCATGTAAATCAATTTAGTAGACACAGTTTAATATTTAGTAGCTCAGTTTTAAAAGTTTTATTCACCTTTGCTGACTAAGCTTTATACTGATGTTCAGATGGCTGAGGAGCTGAGAGAAGCTTTGAAAATTATGCCATCACTCTCTTCAGAAATCTATGGACAAATATCAACATGCTGTTGAAACTTTCCAAAATGGCATATTTTAGTTGTATTATCAGAGGAAGAAATTGAGTATGGTTAATATGCTCACACAAAGATTTCACACTTTCAAAGCATTTGACAATCACATTAATGTGCTGTTTTTCTGTAGATTCGCCTTTAGTCAATTAATAGCAGAAGCACTAGTGGTATGTAAAACTATACTGCAGCTCAGATTTTTCAAGCTGCAAACACTGTTAGATATTTACAGTGTAGTGCCTTAATTCATTATTCTTCTTCTTCTTCTTCTTCTTCTTCTTCTTCTTCTTCTTCTTCTTCTTCTTCTTATTATTATTATTATTATTATTATTATTATTATTATTATTATTTATTCGGCTTTCATTCACAAATATCACAGTACATATTTCGAAATCAGAACATACACTGGAGTGGTAAGGGTGCACCAGGTTGGGCAGCCCGGATCTGGAAAGAGCCAACTGAATGACTTGGGCCTTCAGGCCATCCTGTCCAACCCACCTGATGCACCCAAAACAGTCAGTTTACAAGGAATATAAAAGAATACAGATTTCATTAACAGGCATACATTTAAACAACAACAAAAACAAAACAACTGTTTCTTTGTAAGTGTCAATGTAAGATATGTGTAACTACCCATCTTTCTTATTCCATTCAAATATCAGAGCTTATTTTCTACATAACAAAACTTTTCTACATAACATTAACTTTAAAGATAAAGTATGAGCCATTGATATATTAAACTCTGGAGTGTTATTATTCCATAATCCTTCTTTGATTGTTATACCCCCGCCAAACGAAGTTTGAAGGGGGTATATAGGAATCAGCGGACGGTCGGGCGGTCGGTCGGGCGGTCGGTCCGTTGCAAATCTTGCGTCGCGAACTACTTCCTCAGTTTTCGACCGATTCCCATAAAACTTGGCACAGATGTGTGCCTTGGGTTGTAGATGTGCAAGACGTATTTTTTGACAGTACCCAAAAGTACGTTGCCATGGTAACGGCATATTATGGGCAAAAATGGGTACAAATCTTGCGTCGCGAACCCCTCCCACAGTTTTTGATCAATTTTTATGAAATTAGGTACAGATGTTCATCTGAATATGTTAATGTGCAAGACACATATTTTTGCAGTGGCAAAAAGTGTGTTGCCATGGTAACAGCATGTTATTGGTAAAATATAGGGCAAAATGCTTCATGGCAAAACTGCTTCATCAGTATTCTTCCAATTCTCATGGAATTCATATTGAATGTTTGTCTTAGGATATAGGTCAGCATGACACATTTCTTGACAGTGACAAAAAGTATGTTGCCATGGTAACAGCTCACATATTATGAGCCAAAATGATGGAAAATTTTGTGTTGCAAACTACTTCCTCAGTTTTTGCCCAATTTCCATGAAACTTGGTACAGACGTGTGCCTTTGGTTGTAGATGTGCAAGACGCATTTTTTGACAGTACCCGAAAGTACGTTGCCATGGTAATGGCATATTAATGGCAGAAGATCAAGGAAAGATCTTGCGGATTTAACTACTTCCTCAGTTTTTTGACCAAAGCTTATGAAATGTGGCACACACCTTGATCTTGGTGGGAAGATGTGGAAGACATATTTTTCGGACGTGTGGGAAGCTGCGTTGCCATAGTAACGGCATATAAATGGCAGAAGATCAGGGAAAGATCTTGCGGATTGAACTACTTCCTCTGTATTCGACTGAAGCTCATGAAATGTGGCACACACATTGGTCTTGGTGGGAAGATGTGCAAGACATATTTTTTGGACGTGTCGGAAGCTGCGTTGCCATGGTAACGGCATTTAAATGGCAGAAGATCAAGGAAAGATCATTCCTTGGGTAAGACTGTCGTCACGGGGCGGGGGTATTAATCACCTTAAGTGATATTTTTTTGCTTGTTTTTTTTTTTTGTTCTCTTCCATAAAGTACCTCTTCACTTACAATGTAGGTGAAGGAAATCTTTTTTATCGAGCATTATAAAGTCAATTGATTTGCAGTTTGTTTGACTGAGTGTGTAATTAGTTATTTGGTACATTGTGTTTACATTGAGTCACTAATTGGCCATTAACTTGCAGATGCGGACAGATGTGTTCCAGCATTCCTCCTCTCAGAAAATGCCTCCCTTGCCGATATTTTCACTACCGGTCTCTCAAACCTGCAGACACTCAGTGGACTGCTGCTGTCGGAGGGAAATGTTACCAGCACATTTTCAAGGTGAGTGTAGAATCGGCAAAAAGAGCGATTCATGTTGCCAGTCATCAGAGATTCCAACTCTCCAGCTCTTGGTGGGAGACCTCACACCAAAACTTACATTTTTTGGAAGGTCTGCACGTGTTTGCTCTGCAAGCTATTCTATCAATCAGTTTTTTTAATAAATTTTGTGAAGAGATGAATAATGGGTAGGAGGTAGCACCTGCCTCTATTGATATGTCTTTCTTTACAGTGTCAAAGGTCAAAGGTCACCCTGACCAGTTGACATTTTACAAAGATGATTGTATATGCAATAGCTTTGTTCTTACTGAGGTTTATACTTCCAAACTAGGAAATACATCGGTGGCATGAATGGTCACAGATTGTTTGAGGTAGACAGATAAACTGTAAAAATCAAAAATATTTATGTGCATATTAATTTTATGCAAATTTCGCGAGAGCAAAGATTTTCAAAATTAAAATACAAGCAGAAGTATCTTGTCTGCACTGCATGAAAAAAAAAAAGCTGTTGGCTTCAGTTTGAGAAAATTTCATGCCCCAAATATTTTTGAATTTACAGTATGGCCCGAATTCTCAAAGGTGGAATAACTTTATTACACCGCCTATTCCGCCGATTTATTACGCCTCTTATGCAAATTAGGCCCTCGTGACGTAAAAAGATGCGATTTATTCTTTTTATTATTATTTATATTATTATATTTATTATTTTTATATTTTCAAAGATGGAATAACTTATTCCCGGAATAACTATTCCGCGGAATACTTATTCCAGCATTGAGAATTCGGGCCTATAAGTGTACAGGAAACAGAAGAGATGAATAGTCAAACATCAGGACCATTGATCATGTAGTTTTGCAAAAATATCCAGACAGAAATAAATCTAAGAATGTTCATTAGTAATATGGGTTGGTATACAGGGTAGAAAAAGTATTTGCATGAAAATGATAGTGGTGAAAGTTCATAGGTCAAGGTCAAGTGTCACTGTACTTTGCCAAAAATGCCATTTCCAGCTATATAGCTTTTAATAGCACAGTATTGTAGGTTGTTCAGTGGTGATGGACACAGTGCAAGTCAGTGAACTGGGTAGAAATAAGATGAAAATTATTTGCGTTACTGTGAATGTGGTAGTAGGTCAAGGGTCAAGATTACAGGTCACTATAAATTGATTGACAATCTCATTTTTTTTTATAGCTATAACTGCAGATAGGAATCTCCAGTGGGTATATGTGGTGAGAAAATCGGAAATTAGCAAGCTTTTGCTTTGAATAGCAAAGTAAATGGTCAAAGATTAAAGGTCAAAGGCCATCCAAAATTAAGTTCAAATGTCATCTTTTGGCCATTGTGTGGTGAGTAAAATGATAATTTCATGAGGTGTAATGTATGGAAGTACATGTCATTGGCAAGATATTTCCTTTGTGCGGAGGAGGTTAAAAGTCAAAGGTCCATGATCTGTGGTCAAGGTTTGTGAATTCATCAAAATGTGAATGAAGGGCTGTGTATATGTTTAGCATATATGTTACTGATTGTGTATTAAGAAACAGAGGCATTTGAGATTGGTGTGTGTCCTTTTTTTTTCTCATTCTCTTTGGTCATCATTTGATCATCATAAACATAAAAGATCCCTGGCAATGAATGCCACAGATGTTCCCTATAAATAATAGTAAAATGTTATAGGCCTACATACATTGTAGGAGAATTCTTGTTGGTTTTATAGTGAGTGTTTTGTACATATTGTAGCTCTCCAGAAGTTCTTTGTCTCATACAATTTTTCTTCACTTGTTTATTAACCCTTTCAGTGCTGTGACAACCTTTCTTGGCATCACCAATGCATTGGAAGTTGTGTACCAGGACTTTATCAACTCATGGCATATCATACTCATGTAAGTGTCCATTGGTGGTAGCAGTATTACTCTGAAGCATTACATTCTTCTGGGGATCAATATCCCCAAATAAGATTTGTGTGACTGCTGTGTTTTATGGGAACAGTTAGCTGACTGTCGTATGTGATGCAATTGTAGGATCAGTTGCCATGATGCATGATACAGTGACCTGATACATTGTCTTTTTTTTGTGTGTGTACATGTACATTGTATTCGCTGTAATACCACTTTAGATCATTGAGAATTCATACCTTTTATTCAAACACATTGCACACATTAAAAAACTGAATTAATGACTCTATCTTTTGATACTGAGCTTATTCCCGTGACATATAAATGGTTAGGCCCTATATGCATCGTGTACCATGGGTATGTGTCATTATTTTTACCTGTATGTGAATATGAATCAACTTTGACAGGATGCTACACTACAAGCTGTTTTATATTTGTGTTGTGCACTAATTTCGATCATGTGCTACACATGAGATTTGGGTTTAACTTGTTGCTTTAACATTTTAGACATGTTTTTATAATTTGTTTTAGTGCGCATTCAATGTACATTGTTTTGATTCTGTTTTGATTTGACACAGAAATAGGAGCAATTGATACATAATATTGATGAAAGATTTTAGGAAGAAAACACCACATTGGGATGAGCAACCCGATGAGGGAACACTTTGAGTAGAATCAATTCAAAGTTAACAGTGGAAAGCTCAAAACTGTTAAATACAGCTGATGCAGCTCTGTAAAAACTGAGGATAAAAATTCATGTTGAAAGCCATACACTGATTTCTGTCCATCCATCTGTTGCCATGGTAGCGGTCTGGGCATCGGGATGTTGCTGGCGATGGTCTGGTGCTTCATCATGAGATGGATCGCCGGGGTGATGGTCTGGGGCAGCATCCTCCTCCTCCATGGAGTACTGGTAGCAGGTTAGTAAACCAGAGGACCTTCATCTGTGATGTCATTGGTGGAGATGAGAAAGAGATTGAAGAGAGACACTGGTAGAACAGGGGTGCAAGGGTGTTGTTTGAATGTTGTATGGATGCCACTTGCCCTGTGAAATCAAGCAGTTTCTGTCCCCCCCCCCCCCCCCCCCCCAAAAAAAAAAAAAAAAAAAAAAATACCCCAACCCCAACCCCAATCCCAACAATAACCCCAACAACAACCCCAACAACCCCAACAACCCCAACAACCCTAACAACCCCAACAACCCCAACAACCTCAACAACCCCAACCCCAACAACAACAACAACAACAACAACAACAACAACAACAACAACAACAACAACAACAGCAGCAGCAGCAGCAGCAGCAGCAGCAGCAACAATTACAACAACAACAACAATAACAACAGTAGCAACAAGAACAGGAACAACAAGAACAACAAAAAATAATTGGAATCAACATAATCATATCAATGGTGCATAAAAGCAAACTTGAGCAATACCCAGTTACTCCGGATACAGACCAACGTCGCAGCAAACAATATCCACTAGAAGACATTAGTCTCGTATCTGTTCATATATGTGTGGCTGTTTAGTATAAGTTATTTCCAATGCCACATGGCAAGAAAGCAGAAATGAGACACTTCCTGTATAACTTGTTATTTTCTCAAGGGTTTAATTTTCGCGAATTTTGCGAACCTCAGTTGGATCGCGAATTTAACAACATGTGAAAATGTCTCCATGCACTAAGGTAATAGCACATTTATGTTAGTGTTGGCATCAATTCGCAAAAAACAACATCTCCTGAAAATGTGTATGACCTCCTCATTCGCGAAAATATATCTGTACACGAAAATAACAGCGTATACAGTATACTGTCAATGTCAGTGGTCAGTCTTTGAATTAGAAAAGAGAAACAAGGTAATAGCAAAACATCTCTGAGGGAATATTATTATTGTGCATTTCATGAGCTTGTTACACTGTACATTGCATATTGACCTTTGTCTCCAAGTTTTGGTTTCCTGTTCTTATGATGTACGGGAAGTACTTCATCTGTCTTTATCTTTCATTTTCGAAAGATGTGCTCATCAGAATGAGGCATGTGAAAATACAGTGAATAGGTGTGAATCTGATTTCTAATTCCACTGATTATCTTCAGTAGGAGATTTTTGTTACAAATGACATTGTGAATCCGAAACTCCAAATTTCTCTCTTTCGTGCTGTTACACCATAATGTCTATTTAAGGTATCTACCAGTGCTTCAGACAGTACCAGGATCTAGCCAACGTTCCGGGGTCTGATGCTGCTATCGAGTTCACCACCAATCTTGACAGCTACCTACGTCTGCAGCAAACCTGGCTCATTATAGGTAATCCTTTAACCCTCTGAATCTTAATAATTCCAGAAAGGGGCTACCTCGCAGTAGCTTGGCTAATCGTAAGGGAGAAATCAAAGCAAAGTGGTATTAAACAACCTGCGAAAATGTCGCCATGTGCTAGGGTAATAGTGCAATTTACCTATGTTAGTACTGGTATCCATTCGTGAAGACAACATCTCCCAAAAATTTGAGTCAAGACAGCCTTCCTTTCCATGGTATACCAATGCTGCCAGGTCTTTAAATCTGGATGAGGACTCAAGTTTCTTAATCTTGAAGGAGTATAGCCATGTTCACTCCGTCACACTACCATTGATGATTTTAGTATCAATGACAGGCATAATACCTCCTAGTATTCAGGGGTGGATCCTGGAATTCTGTAAAGGGGAGGCACCTTTACAAAATTTAAGGGGGGCGCACGCACCCCCTTTCATTCTTTTTATTTCCTCGGTTTTAACCAAAAATAGAGAGGGGCACATGCTTGATGCGCCCCCCTCTGGATCTGCCACTGGTATTACATTCACACAGCACTAAACTTATAAATGATGATAGCACTAACTTGTAGCTACATGTAATTGACAATGAGCTACCATTGATGATATAATCCAGAAGTGCAGTGTGCAGCGCTCAATGACGGCAGTTTCACGGATACCAAGCATTTGCGTGCAGATGTTCACGTGCCGGAAGTAATCAGAGCTTGTGGGTTTCAAGCTTATAACTATAACAAACTCATTGTTTAACTGCATTCACATGAGTCCACTTGATACAACCCTTCCCTGGGAATGCCCTTTGAGCTGTGTGTGTCCTAACCACAAGATTTCTTGTGGTTGGAGTATTGTGCTAACTTTGAGTTGGTGTATTTACGTGTTATGTGCACTTTTGGGCACCAGTATCTGCAAATCAAAGTTAGCTTTACCATCATGTGGTAACTTGAAGTTAGGGCAGCTTCGTGTGAGACCAAGTTTAGTTATGAAGAGTAATGTTAAGAAGTGTAATGAATTTGTTGAGCAATTGTGAAACTTGCAACACTCCACTCAGAGTAATAAATTGTAGTATGAGAGCATCTCATGTAATAAGACCACTGTTTCATATTGCCTATCAAACTTAAAGTTAAATGATGCATTACCAGTTTAATAACTGTTGTTTGTTTTTTTCAGTATTCTCTTATGCCATCTATTTATGCCTGCATACCTGATTTCACTTGTATTTTAGCATTCATTTTTTGATTAGATCTCTAAATTCAAACTCATATTAAAATCAATCCATAGATTTCTGCTGTGAAGATATATAACACATGAAATAATGATTTTTTTTGGTGATTTTCAAAAGCAATAAGACGTGCAGCTGGTACATTCAAACATAGAAACTAAAGTTAGGTATAATAGTTTGATAACAGAATGGAAAGACAGATTAATTTTTAGCTGTGATAGAGGAATAAATGGTGAACTGACTGAATTCTGACTTGCAGATTGACCTGCACTGGTGGGATTGCAATGCCAAAGGCTGTTATTGAAGAAGCAAAAAGTTTGAAGAGAAAATAGCCTAATGTAAAGATGAAACATTAGCATATACCTTGCATACAGAGCGAGAGTGAAGCTAAATTAGCTGTTATTCTAGTGTTGCATCGCAATAATAACAAATCTAGTCCATCTATGTGTTACAGAAGGAACTTTCAAGAAGAAACTGAAAGCCAAACTGTTGTAATCATAATAAAGTTTTATGAGTGTTCTGTAAAGATTGCATGCATATTGCAATGACAGCGCGTTGATCAGTTTGCTGTAAAAGTGCTTAATAAGATCCAGGTGTTATTGTTGTTGTTATCATTATAATTATTGTCATTATTATTATTATTATCATTATTATTATTTTCATTATCATTATTATTATTATTATTATTATTGTTATTATTATTATTATTATTATTATTATTATTATTATTATTATTATTATTATTATTATTATTGTTATTATTATTATTATTATTATTATTATTATTATTATTATTATTATTATTATTGTTATTATTATTATTATTATTGTTATTATTATTATTATTATTATTATTATTATTGTTATTATTATTATTATTATTATTATTTTTATCATTATTATTTGCTTGAATGTGTAGGTATATATATGAAGAGTTTGTTTGCAAAAACCAATAAGTCCATTTTTGAAGATTTTGAAGTACGGTCTCTGTCATAAAGTACAAAATAATACCTTTTAAATGATATATTGGTCACTACATATAAAGGTACATTTTTGAAGTTATGGTCAAAAGAAGAAATAATTTTCTTATAATTCTCCTTGTTTTTCTTGACCTTTAATCGCAAATATCTCCATTTGGCAAATATGGACTTATCGGTTTTTGCGAACAAACTCTTCATGATGCTCAATTAACCCTAACTAGGCCGGGGGGGGGGGGGGGGCCTCCGAGGCCCCCCCTCGACGTTCCGCGCGATGTATCGCTATCGCGAAAAGCTATCGCCGCGACGTTTCATGACTTTTTTCTTTCGAGTCTCCCGCATCTTTTGACACCAAATTTGCGATGCCCGGGCACGCGGTTCCGAAGTTGCGCATAAATATGTACGTGCATGTCAGACCAAAAATTGCTCAAAAACGTGAATTCGTGTACAATTTCAATGCAAACTGTGCTTACAGGCAAATTTCATAAAAGCACGATTATTTTGGGGTTTTATTGATTAAAATTAGTTAATAACCTATTTTCTTGTTCGGAACAATGTCGCGGACAAATTTCGTCGAAAAAACAATGAAAAACATAAAGTCAAAAAAACAAAGAAATACATAAGAAATTCAAAAAACAATAAAATACTTCAGAAATGTTTTCTGGGCCCTGTTGCATAAAACCCTTACCGCTGGACTTACCGCTCCTTTCTAGCGGTAAGTCTTCAAATCAGCGGTAAATTTTATAATCCTTGATGCTGATTGGCTGTGATGCCTAATTTTGACGGTAGTTACCATTGAAATTCAATAGTAAGTTTTATGCAACGGGCCCCTGATGGCACAATTTTTTGCTCTTACATTTGCTAAGGACACTAAAAAGAATATTTACACAAAAATTGTGCCTGTTTTGAGTTTTATTTAGTGATTTATACCAAATTGTCTGATTTCATGCATCATTATGCATAAATTAGCATAATTTAGCATAAATTATAATTTTTTGAAAAATGAATTTCACCGTACTTTAGATTACATCATAGGCAATGTGTGTGCAAATTTTCGTCACGATCGCGCGGTCGATGGCTGAGATCTGGAGGGGGGGCCTGGGAGGCCTCTACCTAAATCATCTACAAATACCTAAATAGCCCGGCCTAGTTAGGGTTAAAGGTTCTCTCACTGTTCTGTTGACTGCAGTCAATGAGTACTGTGAGATGAGGAAAGTGTTGGCGTACATGGTGAACGTGACTTCAAAGTCTCTTCCATGTTGCCCATTATTTCTCGGAAATCACATTTATGTGATTTTTTTTTTTTTTTTGGGGGGGGTGTACCTTTTTGTTACAACATTTAGTGTATATTGTTACTCTGTCATAAGGGTAGAGTAAAAAGAAAAATCTCTTTCATTTGATTTCTTAATTCTTTTAATATATAGATGTAATTGTTAGTGTTTGGCACAAAATTCTAAAAAGTCTCTAAATTGCTAAATATATAATTTTGATATTCTGAAATTGGTAGCACATTCAAGGAGGTAAGATTTCATGTTTCCCTTCAAAAATATTTGTTAATTTTCTTATTGACTGTGTGCAGATTTGGCAAATCTATCCAGTTTCCTCTATTCTTTCAACACTGTAAAGAAATGTGCTGAAATTGAGAGTCACCAAACTGATGATGATTAGATGATGATGATTTGTACAGCAAAGATTTGATGGATTAATCATATTCTTATACTTTTCGCTTGTGTCATAGGTATCGTCCTGGCGGTGCTCCTCCTTATTCTATTCCTCCTCACCATCTGCCTCTGTTCCCGGATCCGCATCGCCGTGCAGCTCATTTCCGAATCCAGCAGGTTAGCCACACCCATTGCCAAATTCTGATGATGGTGACATCTGCGCGATGGAAGAACGTGCAAGAGAGAAAAAGAGCATTTATGACATTTAGTGGAGTATGTCCCTTACAAACCTATGTCTGGCATTGGAGAGAATTGCAGGATATTTTAGTCCATCAACTGCACAATCAGATCAAAAGTTCAAACAAGCGACATAGATGTTACCATATTTATTGCAGTTTGTTGGTATGATAAAGCTGTAAATATTCTATGTTTAGAAATGAGTGAAGTCTGGTTTAATCATTCTCACTCGTTTTGTCCGAAATGAGAACTCAGTGAAATATGTGACAATGAACAAAAGTCAAATCTCTTTCTTCTCTTCATTGTGTTTCTTTCCATGTTTCATCACTGTGGTATTTTATATAATGCCTGAAGAGATCCTTGTCATATTGATTGGTTGTTTGACATTGATCATTCAGTCTATTTCACTATGACGTCATCATCCGTGCAATTGTGGCTCCATTTACCGTGCAATTTTGGATCCATACGATTTGCTCCATTGCACGCTCGCTTAGAGCCCAACGCGCTACGTGTGTAAAACGCTTGCATTTGCAGTGTGTGTATGCGACAGCGCGCTAGCGTAAAGCACTCAGTGAGCACTCGCATCTCGTGATCTCAGATTCTCTCTTGTTTTAATGAAACATCAAATAACAAAGATCTATTTTAGGCGTTATATAAAACAAATAATAAATGTTTTTCATTCATGCAATGGGCAGAATATTTCATTTGGTGAAAGATGAAATGTTTGATCCATTCAACGAGGCATAGCCGAGTTGAATGGATCATTTCATCTTTCACCTCATGAAGTATTCTGTCCATTGCACTCATAAACATTCATTATTTGTATAGTGAATGCATATTCACTCATTGAAGAAAGTTCTCAAAAGAAAATTGATATGAAAAATTTAAGCACTGAACACTGGGAATCAAAAAGATTGCTCAGAACTTCTAAATGGGCAAAATTGATTGATAGGTCAGGCACATCCTTTGACTACCGGTAATTGGTATGAATTTTGATTGCAAACTATCATGTAAATAGTCACCCCTGAAAAATCAAAACAAGAAATCTAGATGAAGTCGTATTGATATTTAACTCTAATTAATCCAGCATAAGGCTGCATTTTTTTTATGCCTCCGCCAACGAAGTGGCCGGAGGCATTATGTTTTCGGGTCGTCCGTCCGTCCGTCCGTCCGTCCGTCCGTACGTCCGTACGTCCGTACGTCTGTACGTCCGTACGTCCGTCCGTCCCGTTTTGTTTTTGTCGATATCTCAAGAACTGTGTGGTGGTTTTGCATCAAACTTGGTATGAGGGTATATCCTTGGGGGATGATACTTTGTGTGGATTTTAGGGTCACAGGGTCAAAGGTCAAAGGTCACAGGTTATTTTGTGAAAAAAAAAATTGAAATTTCATGTTTTTCTCCATATCTCGCAAATGGTTCAAGGTATCTTCATGGAACTTAGTATATATGCTTGTACCGATGGGCAGTGATTATCTAGGGAAGTTGGGGGTCATGGGTCAAAGGTCAGGGGTCAAAGGTCAAGGTCAACTCCTCAAAATATAACTACTTTCCTTATATTTATGCAGTGCCTGAAGGATTTTTTTAAAACTTGATGTATGCATGTATAACCCAATATATATTCTGTGGGAAGTTTCTTGCCAAAAGGTCAAAGGTCAAAAGGTCAAAGGTCAAGTGAAAGTGCTAAATTGCACTTTTTCTTCCATATCTCAAAAATAACTCAAGGTATTGTCATGAAACTTACATATTTATGCATGTTCTACCTAACAGTAATTCTCTTTGGAACTGTGGGGTCAAAGGTCAAAGGCCAGGTTTCGATAATACTATTTTACCATTTGATACTGAAATTATACTTTTTCTCAATACCTTGAAAATTACTCAATGCATAAACTTGTAAAAGGGTCAAAAGTCAAGTGAAAATCATCAGTTCCCCCAAATACCTGCACTCTGACGTTTTAATCATTCATCCAATTGAACCTAGTTCTAGGAAAGTGAACATTCAGCACATTTGTGGCAAACCTGTCATTTTAATATTTTGCCAATTGTGTGAAACTGTCATCACACATTGTCAAGACATTGTACTATAGACCTATTAGGAGAACCATGTATTATGGCGGAGGCATACACCAGTCGCCGAAGCGACATTTCTAGTTTCTTGTATGATGTACAGCAGTGTCAGGTCAACACTGTTTGCATACTACTGTATACGCCATATATTTCGTGAGTCTAATTTTTCGCGAATTGGTACCCTCGAACAATTTTGCGAGTGGTTAAATTCGCGATCGTGGAGTACAGTACCGAAAGAAGAAATGTATGCGTGCACGTCACATTAATGTGGCAATGAAATTTGATATTTCTGTGCATTTTTAAAATTAGCGAATAGCATTCCACTCGCAAAATTGGCGAAAATAAAAACCTCACGAAATATTTGCCGTATACAGTATTAAAACATGTATATGGCACATATAAATGTGAGAGTGTCTGTTTGTCTGTCTGTCTGTCAGGGCGGTGAGTTCGATGTGGAGCACCCTCTTCTGGCCCATTATTCCCTTCATCCTCCAAACGGGCGTGGTCGTCGTCTGGGCTGCCATCGCTGTGTATCCTTTCGGTCTTTGTACCTCACCACGCCAACTCTTACCAACACCTTTCTTTTTTTCTTTTTTTATTGCAACTGATTGGCAAGTTGCCCAACATCAACCACCAATTAATCAGTGTTTTGCTAGTAGCGTTGATAAAAAAATTGTGGGCTTATGTAGATATTCATCAATTCGAATAAATTTGCAGTACCTGCTGCTTGCTTTAAGGATTAGAACTAGCACTGACTGTCTGGCAGAAGCTCGTTGGTCCAGTGGATATGATGCCTGCCGAGTGATCAGGAGGTTCGTTGGTTTGGATGTAACGCAAATGTTAATGCCCGTGATTTTCTTATCGTTGGTGCTACTAAATCACTGATTAACTGATGCTTTGCGGATATGTCATCGATGTAGGGCAGTTTGTCAATGAGTAGAAATAAAAAGCTTGATTCAAGAATTCATTGATTTGAATAAACTTTGCCCATGTCAATATCGTTTCCCTCCCCATCGTCAGAGACCGCTTGCACTTTGTGCAATCTCTGAGAAATGTCATACCAGGCCACTCCCTAAACAGTTGAGAAATTGGTTGAATCTATAAATGTTCTTCACTATGAATTATTGCATGTCATCATCAAATTACTTCGCAGCAAAATTTATCAGAGCCTTTTATAAATGCTTTGTTTAGACCACATAACCACACTTGATTTCACATCCTTCAAACTGCTGTCAATTTGAACATGAACAGCAAATAGGGCCCACAATTAACATCCGTAGGAGATCAAAATTACATTTTTATAAATCAGTTGTCAAGTGTAAGATGTGCGAACAATTTTTCTACTAATGTATACTTAAATGTGATAAGGTTTTCTCTTAGTGATGGCGATCTTTATGGAGTAGAAAATGCATTCGTCCTTGACCAGGTCCCAAAATTGCTCAGTTACCTAGCAACCTCGGAAGTGCCAGTTTATGAAGTATACAATGCCACAGGTATGGCATCGACGGGGCAGACCTGTGATATGGAGGCAAGTTCATGGCTAACTTTCAAATGATATAGCACCCTTGATTAGTGGTATTTGTTGTCAAGTTAGATGATTTTTTTTTTGCATCTTTTAACTTGAAGTGATTAGCAATATATGAACTCTGAAATGATCAGGAATACTTCATCCACTCAAATCACTGGGTATTCTGTAATACCATGAATCAATTTTCTGATTAGGACTGCAGAGGTGTTGATGTTTTGGTCCTCCAAAGCAGTCAGTACATTCTTATCATATTGAGATGCTGCTTCTGTAGGTATGTGGAAAGTGCAAATTGTACAAAATAAAGAGCAAAATAAAAAATACAGACCACACCAAGCAAGGTGACATCTGAAACTTTCAATCACTTGTAAATTACCAATGTGCCATAATAATATTTTGATGGTTGTGGTAATGTATTTCAATTGTTGCAACTCTTGGCTGTTGAAGGGTTGATGGAATTATTGGTAGATGTTGCCTGGGTGATTATGTTGATCTGTTCAATTTTGTTCATGCAGACTTTCGAAGAAGATTTCAACATCACCTCCAACATGACTGAACTGTCGTGCGTCTTCGTGCGATATGACATGCTGGGGTACTACAAGTGGCTGCAACTCTACAACTTGTTTGCTTTCTTCTGGCTCATCAACTTTGTGATTGGCCTTAGTCAGGTGACCCTGGCTGGGGCCTTCGCCTCGTACTACTGGGCCTTCAACAAGCCAGCAGACGTCCCTTTCTTTGCCCTCAGTAAGGGCTTCTATCGAGCCATCCGGTAGGTTGCTTTATAAGTCTTTTATCTTAGGTGCTTCTGTGCACTCTCATGGTTTACTCTATTTGTATTTCAAATCAATTGAGTGGCCCACATCTCTTCAAGCTTGTCTTTTTTGTGGCCCTCTCTTTTCCAATAACACAGTGATTTTGTTTAAATGAAATAGTTTAGAATAGGTTATGCACTTGCTTCATTTTCTTCCATTTTCAAATGAACGTTCATGTACTATGATTTATTTAGTTGTATCTTAAGAAGTTATGATACTGAAAATAGCATTTAAATTGAACTGAATTGAAATTGAATTCAACCTGCCTTTGCTGTTTAGTCGTATCTACTCAGCTGCACTTGACAAGCATGAGCCAAACATAGCTGTAGTACAGTTGAGAGTGTCAAACTTTGGCATTTCCATCTATGCCATATATCATTTTCTGCCTTTTCTTTTTTTCTTGAATAATACCCAACGAAAGAATCATTACTTGTATACACGATTACACAAAGCAACATTATGTACAAAGTGCGGTGTAAGACCAGTATGCTTTTGGCATATTGATAACCTTTTTCCTAGAAAAATACTTTTTTTTTTAAAGGTCAAATCCCAGCGCATGCTCTAGTTCCTTCTTTTTCACTTGACGTTCATAGTGATAGAGATCAGCAGGCATACGATTCTATTCACATACGTAGTAACAGTAAAAACACAACCTCTGTGAACTTTGTGTTTATTTACACGCAGGCAGCCCTTTGTGAACGAAGCAGGCATACAGTTGTAATACATTACAGAAGCGGTATCCACTGAATTCCTTTTTCTTTGTAGATTTCACACAGGTTCCATCGCGTTTGGGTCTCTTCTCATCGCCATCATACAGATTATACGAGTTATGCTGGAATACGCAGAGTACCAGCTCAAAGGTAAAGCATGATGTGTTGGCTAGATCTAATAATGGGGAGTTGTACTTGAACCAGGGAGGTGCTGTATGGTATGTGCGCGAAAAAAAAAAAAAAAAAAAATGCAACTGGGCTTTCTGCAACAATAATTTCACAAATAACGAATCAGTCAAAATGCGATTTCAAGGTATGAAACTATAACTGACATCTTACAGAAAACACCATCTGTTTTGCTTTAGTAGTCACAGAAAAATTGGGATCCTTGTCGTGCATGCCAAATATCTCTTCCCTCCAAGTGTAGTCCTTTGTGTTATGGATGCCAAGAGCATCCAAGTGCTAGATTTGGAAGAAACAGACCCATGACATGCTTCCCAATGATCCACATTTCTCTGTGAACACTTAACAAAATTGAATTGGGTTTTCTGCAAGATGTAGGTAAGAAGAACTAATAGTTTCATACCCTGAAATACCATTAATATTGCATAATTATTGTGAAAGTTATCATTGCAAAATCGAATTTATGATTAATTATTTATTTGTTTATTTATTTATTTATTCATTTATCATTTATTTATTTGTTTATTTATTGAGTCATTTATCATTTATTTATTTGTTTATTTATTGAGTCATTTATCATTTATTTATTTATCTAGTCATTTATTTATTCATTTATTATTTATTTATTTATTTATTCGTTTGTTTATTTATCTATTTATTCGTTTATTTACTTTTATTTTTTTCAGGGGGGGGGGGAGGGGACATACTGTAGATGGAATAACAACTCTTTGTACTTAACTATGCAAGCGCATATTTGGGTTTCGAAAGCACAGCAATAGGATGTCTGACATTCCTCTATGTTTTGAAATAATGCTTAGCGTTGAGACAATATTTGGAGATGAAAGAGTTTTACAGTATTTCATTAAATTACAAGCTGCATTTCAATACATCATTTCGAATAAATACAAGAATTTGCTTAGAGCAACTTGGGAAAGAATTCAAATGCATTTTGATCTGTTCTTATCATAATGTGCAAAATGAAATAAAATGACAATTCAGCTAATAATTTATTATTACTCTCTGATGCAAATATTTGTGCATGTTTTCTAAGTTTGATCTTTCATATTAAGTTCTCCACTCAAGGATGTCCAGCAGGTTTATTGTTTCTGCTTTTTTGCTGTTAAAAGTTAATGTATGCATGTACACATTGATGATCATATATATATATATATATATATATATATATATATATATATATATATATATATATATATATATATATATGAAGAGTTTGTTTGCAAAAACCGATAAGTCCATATTTGCCAAATGGAGATATTTGCGATTAAAGGTCAAGAAAAATAAAGAGAATAATAAGAAAATTTTTGCTTCTTTTGACCATAACTTCAAAAATATACCATTATAATGTAGTGACCAATATATCATTTAAAAGGTATTATTTTGTACTTGTACGACAGAGATCATACTTCAAAATCTTCAAAAATGGACTTATCGGTTTTTGCAAACAAACCCTTCATATATACATATATATATATATATATATATATATATATATATATTTTGAAACAAGGAAGGAAAAACTGACCAGAAACAATTGTAATAATAAATAGCGAAAACTTTGAGCAAAGAAAATGGGTTTTCATCGGGATTCGAGTGGCACACATGCACACACTATAGCTTCTGACCACACGAGCAAATAGAATTAAGGGTTTGGGATGAACACCGATCTAGGGCTTTCAATAGCTCAGTCGGTAGAGCACCGGTCTAGTAATCCGGAGGTCTGGGTTCGAATCCCGATGAAAACCCATTTTCTTTGCTCAAAGTTTTCTATATATATATATATATATATATATATATATATGTAACCGTGCACCACAAAATGAACAAGAAGTCGCACACAGTGATTTTGTGTGAGGACTGAAAATAGGTGAAATGGTCAACCTAACCAATCTTAAGTTTTTCATATTTTCTGAAAGAGAGTGTGTCCTTTCTTTCCAATATTTAGATATTTAGATATTTAGTCTGCTCTTTCAGAATCTGCTATTAACTAAAAATCCATTTTTTTTTTTCAGTGTAGACTTTGAATATATTTGAATTTGAATTGGTGCTCTTTTTTTCCCCTTATTTGTACCACCTCTACATCTCTGGTCCATGATATTTCATCTCCCATCAGGAAAAGAGAACAAAGTGGCAAAGTTTATTCTGCGCTGCATGAAATGTTGCTTCTATTGCCTGGAGAAATTCATGAAGTTCATCAACAAGAATGCATATATTCTGGTGAGTACCAGCATTGAGCACAATCAAGCCTTTCTGTGCCCAGGCACTGAGCTCAAAGGGCAAGTTCAACTTAAAGGGACTGTACAGTTCTGGTCGAGGTGAGGATTTAGCTTTTAACGTTTCGCGAGATATTCAGAAACCACTCTATGAGATGTCAAAGAGCGTGCAATTCTAAGGGGTATCAAAAGTTTATTTGATGAAAATCGGTTTTGAAATGGCTGAGATATCCAAAAAAAAAAACCCAAAGTGAAACAAAGAGCTCCTAATAAAAGGAGTGGTCTGTCCCCTTTTATTGTTATCATTTGTTTTTTGGATATCTCGGCCATTTGAAAACCGATTTTCATCAAATGAATGTTGAATCCTTCTTAAAATTACATGCTCTTTCATATTTCATAACAGGTTTCTCATTATCTCACTTCAATAGGAATGTTATAAACCTGAATCCCCACCTCAACCAGTACTGTACAGTCCCTTTAATATATGTGTGAACTGAGTGAATGCAGCAATATCAGAGCAGAACACATCAGTGAAAGTGCAAGGAAAATTTGACAATCCGTTCAGAAGTTAGGAATTCTGGAGGTTTCATTGCCGCCATTGCTGGATGAAATGACTACTACAGTGTGTGATGTCCATGCGTAGACTAGATATCAAGAAAATATAAAGAGAATTCCACAAAATTTCATTTCTGTTTGAAAAGTACACATTCTGTCAACTTTCTACTGACATAATATTATGTTTAGTGACTGTAATATTATTCCCCCTACTTTCTGAAAGAGGCAAGTCAAGCACTGTCTTTTATCATGCAAAAACTTTCACTGATGTGTTCTGCTAATATTGCTGCATTCTCTCAATCCTTATGTTTATGAAGGTGAACTTGTCCTTTAACAACTGCCAAGATTTTCATCAGCATCCAGTAATTCATCCGACCTTGACCTAGTTATAAAGTTGGCAAGCCCACTGGGATGTAGCATTGTGCCTGGTCCAACAGGAAGGCCACATGGCCAAATGGTGATACACTAGGGATTTGGGGATTAGGTAATCTCCATCATTCTCAGTTAGTTTCTAGACATCTGAGCCAAAGGGGAAGGAAGCACTCTAATGGGCATGCCATTCATTGAACAAATCAGAGCGAAGATTAAAGGCAGTATTATATATGATCGTCAGAGCTTTATGATTACAACTTACAAAACACAAGCAATTTTTAAGGCAGCATGTACATGTAGGCAGTGGCCTATCAGTTGTTATCACTTGTTGATGTTGCCATGGCAACACCTTGGCAGAAGCCAAAATTGGTTGTGCTCGGGTCAAATTCTACCACTGACAGCTATTCTATTTATGACTGATGATGACTGTCGCAGTGAGCTGGTATTTGGTGTTTGACAATTTGGTATCATTTGTGATTGTACATCACAAAACCAACAAAAAGTTGCATGCCGGCCCTGATTTTATATGAGGGCTCTAGATAGATGAAATTGGTCAGCCTACAGCTGTAGTTGATCTTTACTATTTTAATATTTTCTGAAAGAGCAAGTCTTCTTCTACATGAATCCAAAATTTGGGATTATAAAACAAGTAGGAAATTGTGGTTTTCTTTTTTTTCCTTTTTTTGCAGTTTTTAACTAGAACGCTTTTTGTAGAATAGTGTGATTAGGTACTACTATGTCTGTTCAAAGGGGCACCTCATTATATGTTAAGAACCCCTCTTCACACTCTTTACTTTCAATTCTGACAACTTTTGAAAAGATGATGCTACTGCTTTGAAAGTTATATAGTAATAGTCATGAAGAGATTGTGTTTATAGAGTTTGCATTTTTTTTTCAGCTTAATCTGATTATCCCTTCATTGCTGTTGCTGTAGAGTTTCATATTCTCTTTCTTTGTCCCATTCATTGCACAGAGCACAGCATGGTGAGATTAACCCATTCCCGGTATACCAGGTTCCCGTGGGAGCAAATAATATACGGGAACCTGGTATACCAGGTTCCCAAGATGAAGACAAGAGTGCCTGCTTTCGTGGCCTAAATTCATGTTTCTTTGTGTTGTAATGCCCAGAAAATGAGTTTGATATAAAGATAAGAGTTCATTCTATCACCGTATGTTCTCTTTCTGTTGGAAAAATGTGTGTATTACAGAATGTTTTATCTTTTTATGCCTCCGCCAACGAAGTGGCCGGAGGCATTATGTTTTCGGGTCGTCCGTCCGTCCGTACGTCCGTACGTCCGTACGTCTGTACGTCCGTCCGTCCCGTTTTGTTTTTGTTAATATATCAAGAACCGTGTGGTGGTTTGGCATCAAACTTGGTATGAGGGTATATCCTTGGGGGATGATACTTTGTGTGGATTTTAGGGTCACAGGGTCAAAGGTCAAAGGTCACAGGTTATTTTGTGAAAAAAAAATTGAAATTTCATGTTTTTCTCCATATCTTGCAAATGGTTCAAGGTATCTTCATGGAACTTAGTATATATGCTTGTACCGATGGGCAGTGATTATCTAGGGAAGTTTGGGGTCATGGGTCAAAGGTCAGGGGGTCAAAGGTCAAGGTCAACTCCTCAAAATATAACTACTTTCCTTATATTTATGCAATGCCTGAAGGATTTTTTTAAAACTTGATGTATGCATGTATAACCCAATATATATTCTGTGGGAAGTTTCTTGCCAAAAGGTCAAAGGTCAAAAGGTCAAAGGTCAAGTGAAAGTGCTAAATTGCACTTTTTCCTCCATATCTCAAAAATAACTCAAGGTATTTTCATGAAACTTACATATTTATGCATGTTCTACCTAACAGTGATTCTCTTTGGAACTGTGGGGTCAAAGGTCAAAGGCCAGGTTTCGATAATACTATTTTACCATTTCATACTGAAATTATACTTTTTCTCATTACCTTGAAAATTACTCAATGCATAAACTTGTAAAAGGGTCAAAAGTCAAGTGAAAATCATCAGTTCCCCCAAATACCTGCACTCTGACGTTTTAATCATTCATCCAATTGAACCTAGTTCTAGGAAAGTGAACATTCAGCACATTTGTGGCAAACCTGTCATTTTGATATTTTGCCAATTGTGTGAAACTGTCATCACACATTGTCAAGACATTGTACTATATAGACCTATTAGGAGAACCATGTATTATGGCGGAGGCATACACCAGTCGCCGTAGCGACATTTCTAGTTCTAATTTAGTTTGCCCTTGCTCTGCTACAAAACTCATATGAACATGTACATTAGCGATCAGAGCTGAGCTCAGTAGATTTCTGTGTTCGCTGACTCCAGTCATCGCATTCAGGTGCCTGGTTTTGTATAGAACAAACGGGTCTGTGAGCCCATCAGCGCACGCTTTATTCATACATGGCACCGATTGATATTTGCATTGTTCAAGGGCACATGTAGTTGACCATAGGGAGGGGATATGTGCACTGCTTGACTGCTTTCACACAGATGGATTACCAGCCTGTCCGTTCTCTGTCGACGGGCAAAAATAATCTCATTTGGGGACATCAAAGGTATTTTAAGAATTTGCGGAAGGAACAGGTTAAAGCAGGGAGGTGTGAGAGACACCTCCCTGGTTAAAGGGATGGTACAGTATTGGTGGAGATGAGAATTGGGCTTTTAACTTTCTGCAAGATACCAAGAAAACACTTATGATATAGTACAAAGCATACCATTATAAGAGGAATTCAAAGTTTATTTCATGAAAATCGGGTTTGGATTGGCTGAGACATCCAAAAACAAAGTAAAACAAAGTGATCGTATTAAAGTGTGGGTCCCACAGTTTAGTAGAATCGCTCTTTTTTGGATATCTCAGCCATTTCAAAACCAACTTTCATCAAATAAACGTTGAATTCCTCATAGAATTACATGCTCTTTCATATTTCATAAGAGGTTTCTCATTATTTCACCAAAAAATGTTAGATACCTGAAATTAGGTCTCAACCAAAACTATACGCTCCCTTTAAGTACTTGAATAGACTCTAAACTTCAAAGCCTATTTTCTCTGTAAACACTTTTCCAGAGTGTGTACTTTCTGTCCATTGTTTGGATAGGCAAGAATGGTCCATTTGTAGTCATACGTCATTTTAAAGCTTAGACTTTGATCTTTCAGAATCTGTCCGTAATTGAAAACCAATGTCTGTTGACTTTTTGTTGGTTTTGTGATGCAATGTCACATTTGTTTGTTTGTTTGTTTTTTTCACTTTATAGCTGTAGATAGAAAAAGTGGTGTAGATCTTGGTATGAAAATACCTCAACACTATTTTGGTGTCTGTCTTTGGAAGACAGTAACGGTAATACTGATGTTCGTTTGTCCCTTTCATTGTCTGTCAGATTGCTGTGTATGGCAAGAACTTCTGTTCTTCGGCCAAAGAAGCCTTCTTCCTCTTGCTAAGAAACATCGTCAGGTGAGTTTTCATCTTCTTCTTTGTTTTTTCTTGGTTTGTTTTGTTTGCTTCTGTTTCATCATTTGGTTGACACATTATGTCTATTTCGTGCTGTTTACTCATAGTATATGCCTCGTGGCATTTCAGTGGGTGCTCTCACTTTGCTTTAGTCTTGTTACATCACTTTGTACTTCTTAGTGTTGTAATATTACTTATCGGCCAATTTATGTACCGATGATAATTGAAGAGAAATAAAGATAACAATTGCTTAGGATGAATGAAAATGGAGTCATTATTATAAATTGTATCAGCATAGATCAATCTTTTAGAGAACCAGTGAACTCAGCATTTTTACTTCTTTTTGCAGAAAGAAAAGAGAGGTGTATTATCACCTAAAAAAATCTCCCACAAAACTGTCACTTTTTTCATTTGTATATATGATTTATGATAAGCAAATGAGTGGGAAGTTATCAATTTGATGGTATGTAAATATTCAGAAGAATTGCAACAGCAGGGCCAGTCACACTTATGGCAATGATGGTATTTTGTGTGGTATGTTGTAACGCAAACACAGATACCTTGCAAAATACTGCAGTATTTAGGGTTCATGCCAATCACATATTCGGTGTTTGAGTGTGAACCCTGTCACAAAATACCACCTTTTCAACAGCGCTGTATTTTTCATGTGACCGGATGTGCTTCCGTGTCTTCTCAACAGAGGAGATACACGTGTGCGCATAGCTTCCCTTGGAGAGGTACTCTCGGGCTAAAAATTCCACGGTATGAGAATGGTACCAACTGAAATACCGTGGTATCTAATACTATGGTATTTCATGGATGTGATTGTTGTCAAGGCATCACTGTGGTATCCATTGCCATAGTAATTCCTGTGTTAGTGCACCTAATAATGACGTAAAGAACTACCGATAATATTGATTGATAGAAATCATATTTTTTTAAAAATGTGCCTCTCTTGGAAGTCATAAATGTTTGTCTTCTTGTCTTCAGGGTTGCCGTGGTGAACAAGATCACTGACTTCCTCCTTCTCATTGGTCAGCTTCTCGTCGTGGCCGCCATCTGCGTGGCGGCATTCTTCTACTTCACCATCGAGGTCACGTGGGTCAGCGCAGTGGTCCCAGTGCCGGCCGTCAACTACTACTGGGTTGTCATCATCGTGAGTGGCTCTTTGCCCGACTATTGTAAAGCAGGGGTTTTTTTTTTTTGGGGGGGGGGGGGGGGGAGGGGGAGGGGAAGGGAGGGGGTCGTACATGTACTTGCTCGGGGCCCCCCACTTTTTTTTTCCATAATGCAGAGAAATACACTTACCACTTTGCCCCCCCCCCCCCACTATTTTTACCTTAGGAGTGGCACCAGAAAATTGTGCTTACGCCCTCTCTCTCTTTTTTTTACTTGTCACCTGATTAAAGGGATGGTACAGTATTGGTGGAGATGAGAATTGGGCTTTTAACTTTTTGCATGATACCAAGAAAACACTTATGATGTAGTACAGAACTTACCATTTTAAGAGGAATTCCATATTTATTTGATGAAAATCGGGTTTGGAATGACTGAAACATCCAAAAACAAAGTAAAACAACGCGATCGGAATAAAGTGTGGGTCCCACACTTCATTAGAATCGCTTTTATGTTTGGATATCTCAGCCATTTCAAAACCAATTTTCATCAAATAAACATTGAATTTCTCATAGAATTACATGCTCTTTCATATTTCATAAGAGATTTCTCATTATCTCACCGAAAAATGTTTAGAGACCTGAAATTAGGTCTCAGCCAAAACTGTACCATCCCTTTAAACCCGGAAGTGGCACCAGAAAAGTGTGGTAAGCCTCTTTTTTTTTATGTTGCTTATCAGCCAATCAACCTTGGAAGTGGCATTGGAAAATTGGTCTTAAGCCTTTTTTTTTTTGCTTGTTAGCTTATTAAACCTGGAAGTGGCACCGGAAATATAAACTGCCCCCCCCCCCCCATCTTAAAAACATAGAGTTGGCCCTGCATTAGTTTTAGTTGTGAATTCTTTCTGAATTTGCAAGGGGCTCCTCAGCATATTGACTATTTCTGAAGCACCTTTCAGCTCTTTCCCCTGTATGTGTATGAGATGAAGGAAATACCAGATTTTGCAACGCGATTTGAGTCAGCTGATATCTGCAATTTCTCATAATTTTCCATCACATTTTTAGAAGTATTTTTGTAGTTTATGCCAAGTTTCTCTGCATTTTTGTTCGAGATGTGAAATTGACTCTAATAATCAATGAAGTTCTCGCACCTGTACATTTTATTTGGAAAGAAGAAAACAGAGATTTCTTTGAAACTGTAATGTATTGGAAGATTTATCACTCTACAGTGATGTTTTTGTTTTTTCTTGTCTCTCCAGGTTATTGGTATAGGTACATACCTCATCGCTAAAGCATTCTTTGGAGTCTTTGACATGTGCGTGGACACCCTCTTCCTGTCTTTCTGTAAGTATCTCGCTCAGATTTCTTGTGAAATCTTCCTAAATTTCTTGACACACTTTCTTTACATTCATCACATGAAATGCTAATTTAGATTTATATCATCTGGGAGCTACAGCAGCAATTACAGAAGCAATTAAGGGAGCATTTAAGGAGGTAATATTAATCTTTAGATTGTCTAGGTGGTGTGGGGAAGACCAATAAGACTGTGTGTACATAACCTTGAGAAGCATGCATAGTTTTTTTGAGTGTCCATTTTACAATTATATGCCCTCATGATCTGAGGAGCTAGTGATGTGTGTGTTCAAAACACATGATATTAATAGTGATAGTAGCAATAGTCATGATAATAATAATAATAATAATAAATAATAATAATGATAATAATAATGATGATGATGATGATAATAATAATAATAATAATAATAATAATAATAATAATAATAATAATAATAATAATAATAATAATAAAAATAATAATAATAATAATAATATAATAATAATAATAATAATAATAATAATAATAATAATAATAATAATATTAGTGATGATGATGATGATAAGAAGAAGGAGAAGAATGTGAGACATGCGATTTCTGTGGTGCCATTTCCATTGATAAAATGCTCAAGGCACTTTACACTGACAGTACCATGCACATAGTGTACGTTCTGCATATGGGAAGGAAATTATGGTGACTGTTTGACCAGACTTATCTTCCAAACTTTGTTAGGTGTTCCAAGTGTTCTCTCAAGAGCATGCATCTTACACATGTACAATGTAGTCCAGTTACTTAAATTTGCTGAAATACGTTTTGCACAACTTTGCGCGTGTATCATCTGCAGCCAGGATTAGCTGAAAGAGCTTTTATAATTATACACACTGCAAAAATTTCGTATGATCCGTTGCTAACTTTCAGATTCCATTTTTAAATCCCCAGTAGAAATGACGATGACCTGACCTGCTTTTGCAACTATGATATCTGAAAGAGCCTTTATGAGCGATTTTGTGTTTATTAGAAACCCCGGATTCACAAATCATCCTCCGAAGTGTGATCTCTTGCTGATGGTGTTATGTGATTGATCTTTGTGTCTTTGTGCAGTGGAGGATCTGGAAAGGCACGAGGGTCGCCCGACAGACCGTACTACATGTCCAAGAACATGATGAAGATCGTCGGCAGAGAAGAATAAGAAGGTGGAGGAAGAGTGGTAGGACACGGTGGTGTCTTGACCATCCTCCTGTTTGCATTCTCACCACACCACGCATCTTCCTCTCAAACGATGAATTGCCTCTCCACAAAAAACAAAACAAGAAAAAACGAAGAAAAGCCACTGCAAGCCACCTTGCACTGCAAAAAGAGACAGAGAATTAGCGATAAGAGATGCAGGTTGAAAGAGATGGAGATCGAAGCACCTTAACATAGAAAGTTTGAGAGATGAGAGCTTATATGCCACACCTCAAACTATTATGGGTTAGAAGATTGGGAGAAGGAGAGGGAGAGGGGATAAATGGAGAAAAAGAGGAGGTAGATAATAAATGAATTAAAATATGTTGATGAGTAATTCAAGGGAGAGAGAGATAGGAGAGAGAAAGAGATATGTTGATTTGTAGCAGAAAAAAGAAAATGAGGGAAAAATTGATACTAATGCATAATGAAACCATCACTGCCTTTGCTGTTGTAATGCAACAGGGTTATTTCACATGACAAACTGAAGCATGAAACATGAAATATATGATGTTGTAGTTTTACAGTCTCATTCCCATTCTGCATTTTCTTTGGGGCCTTTGTAAATTCATTTATTTATTTATTTATCATTTATTTATTTATTTATTTTTATTTATTTATTTTATTTTTTTTTGGGGGGGGATACACCTTGCAGTCCTTACTCACGATCACCCGCACTCTGCGTCCAGACACAAATAAATTGTGCTTCAACAGCAGTTTGATTTATTCTGGAAGGACCCACTTAATATGCGCCTCGTATCTCCTGTGTATGGACTACAATGACTCTGTACAGACCAGGAATCTGTGAGTACCGACTTCAAAAAAAAAAAACAGAGCATTTGCAGCAGACCACTGCCTTCCCCAGCCACAGGCCGATCTGACTTCTTTCACTGACATACAGAATTGCATCCATCACCATGGCAACTGGATGTGAAAGCATCTTTCAAGCCGGCACTGGTGATGTTCATAAACTGCTCCAGTGACATTGTCCATTTTCTCTGTATTTTAGTGCATAAATGGTGGTTTGTCGATCTTGAAAGAATCTCATATAATCCTGCTCCATAACCAGCTCATGAATACTCCAATTGTGTATACAATGTCTGGTATGTTTGCTATTTGTGCATGCTTTTTTTCTCTGTCAACCCGCACTATACCTCATAATTATATTGAAGTCTATATTTTATTAATCAGAATATAAGCAACAAGGAATATATTTGTATTGCAGTACTTACAGATGTGAAGATTACCAAACACTATGGTATATTAAATCAGATTTTTAAATGGTAATGCTTTTTTTTTGTGTGCAAATTTAGTAATATTTATACATACTGTACATGACTGCTTGTAACCTTACACATTGTATTGTGTTATTGACAAGAATTATAACTTTTGAATTTCATTATAAAATGCTTCTTTGCTGTGTGAAATTGCTGTTGAAAAAAGTGGCTGCTGTTCATTTATTCCAAAGTTTGGGGGAAAGTGTTGCATTGCTCCTTTTTTTAATCAAAGTGCATGTGTGTTTAAAACGTAACAAGAAGTTCCCTGAAATTAAAGAATATTGACAATTCTATGTTAATATTTTTTTTCTCTCATTTTTAACTTTCTTAATTTGTCGGTCAAATCATCAAATTTCCCAGTGTTTAACCCTAACCAGGCCGGGCTTTTTGGGGTGTTCTGTGGCCTGGGGGATGGTTGATTCACCCCCCCCCCCCCCCGAGATCTCGGTCGTCGATTGCGCAATCGCCATGAAAATTGGCACAAGCATTACCTTTGGCGTAATCTACCAAACTATAAAAAAAGAAATGGAAATTTTCATTATATTAATTATGCTAATATATGCATAAAATCATACATTTTGCTCTAAAACAGAAAGTAAAGCTCCTAGAATCGTAATTTTTGGTGATAACATTCTTTGTAGCATTCCTAACAATGTGCTTGAAAAAAAAATCTCGTATCAAAATAAATTTCTTATGTATTTTATTGTTTTATTAATTTTTCATGTATTATTGTTTTATGAATTTGTTATGTATTTCTTTGTTTTTTGACCTTTTGTGTTATCATTTTTTTTCACGAAATTTATGACAGAACCTATTTCAAGCATAATCGTGCTGAAATTAATTGATTTTAGCCTATGAAAGTGAAAATATTCATATCTTTATGAATAAGGTGAGAAAGCTCCTTTGCATAGACTTTGTACACAAAATCACGTTTTTGAGCCATTTTCGGTCTGACAGGCATGTGTAAAAGGACGTGCAGCATCGTAACGGTATGCGCGATTTTCGCAAAAATGATGTCAAAAGTTGTGCGAGACTTGAAACCCTTTTAAAACCTTAAAAACTTAAAACACTTGTTCTAGCAATATGCAAGCAGATTTCGGGCATGGAATATGTTCTGTCAAATCAACCTGGAAATTTAGAGTTTGAAAAGTTTAATAGTATGAACTTTTGAATAATCATATCTAAATGCCGAGTATAATGCAGATTGAGAGACTTGAATAAATCCTATAGGATTTTTTGTTTTGTTTTACCTTGTTTTTCAGAATTGTTTGAATGCACATTAAAAAAAAAAAAAATCTAACTTGTTTCCATATTCAGAACAACACCGTAGACCCGGTGTCAGCCTGGTAGGGGAACTACTGGAAACACCACACATGATGGACATAAGTCCAGGAATTCCGTATCTATGGCAACACACCCATGACCTTCTTGACTAGTCAGAACCTCCTCTCTGTATTAAAGGCAGTATTCTAAGTTTGAGAAATTGTGATTATATGTATGATTATGTTTGAAAAAAATCACAGAGGTAGGCCTACATTTTAACCCATCTCATCCCATCTAAGTTGCAATGTCTCATAGATGAGAACTCCAATGCTCTCCTCAGTGTTAAAGGCACTGTTCAACGATGTTGATAAATCTGATCTGCATGGACCCACATGCTACTACTATGACTACAACTACTACTACTACTACTACTGCTATCAGTTTGTAAAGTGTAGAACCTGTGTGCAAAATTCTTCTGCACTACAAGAGCTCCTGATATGTTCGTAAATGATTATGAAAAAATGGACAAAAAATTGTTTTAAGAGTCTTGATTTAAAGACTACATCTTTTACTCCAGTTGCAGGTTTTCTGCTGTCTTATGGTAAGATATTCCACAGTTTGGGAGCAGCATAGGCAAATCCCTGGGTTTCTGATGTTATTGTTTTAAACATTGCTATTTGCAGAAGAGTGTCTTTAATAGAACTTTGCAGGTTATGAGTGTACCAGCATCTCATATGCAGAGTAGATATGAAACTATTAAGAACTAGGGTTTGAATGAACACCAAATGCTTAACCCTTTGAGGACCAGTCCTGAGTATACTTGGGTCAAGCGTCTATGGGAAATGCGTGTTGTAGTAAAATCAAACTGTCCTCAACGAGTAAAAGAATGTGAAAGTCTGTGAGAGATCAGATAAATTTGGCTCAATATTTCTCATAAACAGGACATAATGTAATGAGCCATTTTATAAATTGCTTGTTACCATGGTGATATGTCTTCTTAGATCTATTGATAATGACAGCAAAATTCTCAGATATTGTTGTGTACACGAATGTGTGGTTTTTTTTTTTTTTGCATGTTAACCCATTGAGGACAGACTGATTTTGCTGCAACATGCATATCCGAGTATGCTCAGGACTCATCCTCAATGAGTTAAGGTCATCACGCAAAAGCTTAGTCACCAAAGATTGACAGTAACTTCAGAACTTTAGCCTTCATGATATCAAAATATCTTGAAAGCATTAGATTTTGTACAGACAGGTGTGTGAGAGGATGTTATGGTCAATGTACAGATTGTGTCTTGAGGTATTATTATCAATATATCCATAATCTGGTGCATAGTTTTTGTGTGAGTTTTTTTGTACATTAAAGATAGTGAAACTGTTGGGAATACAATGTATGTACTGTACATATAGTATTACAGAATCAGTATTTTTTAGTGGGTTACCTTAATCCGTTGAGGACGAGTCCCGAGTATACTCGGGCAGGTGTCTATGGGAAATGCGTGTTGTAGCAAAATCAAACCGTCCTCAACGGGTTAATATTTGAGAAAACTTGTAATTATTCACAGGTACGCTATATTTGTAAACACATTTCACAAACACACTTGTACACATTTGCATTAGTATTTTACACTTACAGAAATGTAGTTGTTACACAAAATATTAAACATTTTGTGCAATTCTTTTTGATGGATGATTGATAATGCTTACTCAGAAGATCTAAGTTTTTGTGATTCTTCTATCATTGAAATGGCATAATGTAGTGGTTTCTTGGTGTAGGCACATTGTATAAGACTTTGTTAATGAGATATTTTTCCACAGCTTTTTCTCATTTAGATAGACATATATCATTTCATCATTTGTAGTGTACATAGAAACACTGTGTAGCCTGCTATGAATGTTATTTTGCACACTTTGTACAAATGTGGTGATTGTTGCATGTGCAAAGGAAAGAGAGAGATTTAATCACTAGGAAAGTCTTGTATTGACCAGAAATGATAACTCAGATCTCCAGCATTCTCTTGAAGAAAGTAGTGATTTCACCAAAAACGTAGTACAACATTTCACCAGCTCAGTGTTGTTGTATACAATGTTTGAGATTACAGCCCTCACCCTTTGCCAGGGAACTTATTCATAAGATCTTGGGACCTCCTCACAAATCTCGTAATCGCTTTATCACACTGTTTCTGGAAGAGTTTAGACATCATAGGCTCTTCATGTCCTTCCAAAAGATAAGGATCTCCCTTTCAAGCAAAAGCATGTTAATGTATATTGATGTTTCTTTTTTCCATAAAACCTACTCTAAAAGCTGAGAACAAAACTAAACAAAAAACAACCAAGATTCCAGTTGCTCCTAATACTTTTCCTCTAATGGCATATGAAAGTGAAAGTTCATGGAAGTATCATTTAGAATTAGATTTGGTGCACATTTTGGCAGGACAAGGAGCAGTTCATTGCATTCACATGATACTAAGTCATAAAAACACACATAACAGTGAAAGATTTTTAAATTCAGACCTATTCATATCAGTTGAAATTAAACTGCATTTGCAGTGAACATGGTGTATCTTACATTGGCAGTTTATCACCACAGAGGGCAGTGTTTTGTTTTGTTATTTTATTTTTTTTTTTTAGTACTGAATTCCCAGCAATGTTTATCAACACAGATCCACATCCACATACACAAATCCACACAGACAGCTGACATTATGTCTTGCGGCCAATCAATGAGCGAGTCATAAAGTAACATTTAGCATAGCATGCTGATACATTTCCTCAAGGGTATGACATCACTGTTTATTTTTAGGTCTCAATTGATGCTGTTTCCACTGAGCAAAGAAAACTATTGTCGAATAACTGGAACATAATCTAAAGTAAAGTAACCTCATTTCAAAGAATAAAGTAGATTAAAACAATAAAATGAAATGGTTTAAAGAGAATGCAGTATGAAATGGGGAGACAGAAATATAGTTGCATTTGAAATGGCTGTTGGTGGTACATGATAAGGCTGACTTGAGACGTTCTTGTTCCTCTGTGAATTAATTTGATAAGATGACTCAAGTGATTAAGAATTAACTTTCAACAAACTTAATGTTTAACTTACAAATTATTTTTTTCCCAAAAAAACAAAAGAACAGGGGAAAAAAGATGTAAATCCTATTGATTTTAAATGCAGTGGTTTTGTTTTATCCATGTAGATCTATACATGTATGATACCGTATACATGTATATTTTATGTGTGTGTGTTTGAGATTGTGAGTACTTCAATGAATTTACACTGATATATCAAAATTTAGATCAAAATGTGTGTCTTTCATGGTGATGAATATGTCATAGTTCTGAATCATAGAGAGGATTATAATTATGACAATAGAGGCTGTCTATTCCCCCTGCTGAGAAAAAAACTGTAATATGACTGAGACTAGGTACATAATATGGATTCAAATTGATTCAGGCTGAAAGTTCTCCAAGCACATTGTACTATTGTGTGTGAAAGAAGAATGAAATGTTGATCAGATTCATGCAGTGTTGTTTGGAATGCAGAAGGGAGCAACTCCACAAGCTAAGGTCCTTCTGCTTCACAACATTTGATATCCTATCTTAATTGTGTGTAATATATTGTGTTTCTCTGTATTCTCCTTTGTGGCATAACATAAGGCACACTAATTTTGAGAAATCCAGCAATGAAATAGATATGTTTGTAATTACGTTGGTGATAAATGTGAACGTGCCTTCTAGGTAGTGCCTTGCTCAACCATGGCTACACAAGTCCAAACACAATTATCTTACTCTGTATTGTCACATATTAAATATAGCTTGGTGATTAATGTAAACATGTCTTTCTGGCAGTGCCTTGTACATTATATAACCCTTGTCCACTCACATCTAAAAACAAGTCCTTAATCTAGTTTTTCTCATATCTAGCAATTCTATTCAAAATTTAATTCATCCATGTGCCTTGTGAGCTGAATGGAACCGTATGTTTTGCAGTTACAGTTCATTATTCTGAAGGTTTGTTATTCTAAAGGTTCATTAATCTGAAAATGGGAAAAAAAGGTTTGTTATTCCAAAGTTTGGTTGATCCAAAAATGAATTAAGGTTCTTAATTTGGAAGGTTCATGAATACACATTTGTTCATGTTCAAATTAACAAATCTTTTTTTTTCATTTTCAGATTAATGAACCTTCAAAATGAATGATTGCTCTTGAATTGTAAGGAGCAATGTATGAATCCCGTGTGATATCACAATACATGTTATACGCACATATCAATACTGACAATGTATTCTCTTTCATCTGTAAAAAAACACTATACTTTATAATCATGTTTATGTTATGACAGCATCGTTGGTCTATCGAAGTGATGGTCAGATGAATGCCGAGAATGAAATGTTTCTGCAGCTTGGATAGTTGGCTTGCTCCTGTTTCTCTACAAACAAGACTTGTGGGATGATCCTTGTCAGCTGTGAATGATCTTTTCTATATAAATACATGTAGATGTATTCATTAGGGAGATGATGTGAGATGATGTCGGTGTATTCATGTGGTACTGGAGACGGTTGTCATGACGACCAAAGTTTTGCTGCCTGTCGATACAGTACAGTTGGCTCTCTGTCAATCCTGATCATGTCAAATTTCTGTGACTTCAAAGTACCAGGTATATTTCCAGAACCAATTAGAAAAACTGTGCTGATACTACATCATGCATGCAACTTGAACATAAGTTTATTCTCCATTCCCATTAGATTCCAATCATGCAAAGTTAACTTTATTATTATAATTCATTATTTATTCATTATTATTATTATTATTGTTGTTATTATTATTATTATTATTATTGTTATTATCATTATTATTATGATTATGATTATGATTATTATTATTATTGTTATTATTATTATTAAGATTTTGATTATTATTATTATTATTATTATTATTGTTGTTATTATTGTTATTATTATTGTTATTATTATTATTATTATTATTATTATTATTATTATTACCATTATCATTATTATTATTATGATTATTATTATTATTATTATTATTTTTATTATTATTATTATTATTATTATTATTTGTGGCTAATTTGACTTCCTCCTTGTCGAGCCACCACCTTTCTACACCTTATCTTTTTGAAACTGGGTTGTCGAATCTGCACACAACATTGGCAAAGGGAATAATAGGACAAGTTGACATGGAAGGGCAAAGATTTTTCAAGTGGTCAAATGAATTAGATTATCAGTCACTTTTTTAATGATGCACATGGGGCCGAAATCAGCTTTTTAGGAGTTTGTTATTATCACTTAATGCTACAAGTGGGTTCTGAATCTTTAATTGTCACTGTTAATCACAATCTCGACTGATGGAATTGATATATGACTTGGACAGGACTTGTAAAATTCTTCTCGCCTTTTTGTGGAAACTGCATTCAATTTTTTGTTGAAGTCAGAAATGTAAGTTCACAATAGGATACATAAGCATTCCATGTTTCTCGTTCCATATGATGTTGAGAAAGTTATTGAAAGTATGTTACTTTAAGTCTTGTTTGTGTGATTGCCTTAATGCACTCTTACAGAAAATTTCTAGTACTGATTTTAATATGGTGTAGATTTTGAAACATGTATTTTTTTTTCCTGGCACATAAAGTTATGAATATCCTTTTTATAGACATGTCCGGTAAATGTTGACATGAATGTTAGAAGATAATAATGGTATATTTTTACACCAGTTATTGTGATACACTTTCATATTTTATATTAATTATCTATAAATGTCAGTAAAGATTTGATTTTATAAAATAATAAAAGTCAGTGACACACGAAAGGTAGTTGTCAAGTTGCATTTTTTTTTGTCCTCACTATAGGTACATGTATGTCCTACATTGAATTACAAAGATTTCTTTTTTCTTGGGGTCAATAATGATAGTTGCCGTGTGTTAGCTGGAGGCACCAATTCAGAGCAAATAAAAAAAAATGTAACTATTAATAATGCTCCTATAGTTTTATTGTGACTAGTATACAAACAAAATACAACAGATCTATACAGGAATATTAAATGTTACATGGAGAATTTTCTTTAGGTAACAGACAGCATACAGTGGAACGAAGATTGCCTAGTTAAACTAATTGGAAAGCCAGATTAATGTATTTTGCATGTGTGTGTGTGTGTGTGTGTTTGTATGTGTGATAGAAAGGAAGAAAAACAGAGAACGTGTTTGACAGCTCTTTTCTGACGAGCGTACGATCCCACCACGTAGCTTGGTTGATTTTTGTACTAAGGTATGCATTCCTTCTTATTTTTTGTCCCCGCCGAACGAGTTCGTGCAGGGGACTATGAAACGGGCTCCGTACGTGTGTGTGTCTGTGTGTCCGTGTGTGTGTCCGTCTGTCCGTGTGTGTGTCCGTGTGTGATCAAATGTTCAATTTGCTACTTCTCTGTCATTTATGAGCCAATTTTTATTCTGTTTGCTTTATATGAGAGCACTACATGGGAGCTTTGAAACTTCTACACAGAATTTCAGTTGTGACCTTTGACCTTGACCTTTGACCTACAGTGTATATTGTACATTTTGCTACAAAATGCTACTCCTTCGCCATTTCTAACCCGATTTCGATTCCGTTTGCTTTATGTGATGGCACTAGGTGAGGGCTTCAAAACTTCTACACAGAATTTTGACCTTTGACTTCTTTGACCTTTGACCTTGATTTTTGACCTATATTGTACATTTTGCTACAAAATGCTACTCCTTTGCCATTTCTAACCCGATTTTGATTCCGTTTGCTTTATGTGATGGCACTAGGTGAGGGCTTCAAAACTTCTACACAGAATTTTGACCTTTGACTTCTTTGACCTTTGACCTTGATTTTTGACCTATATTGTACATTTTGCTACAAAATGCTACTCCTTTGCCATTTCTAACCCGATTTTGATTCCGTTTGCTTTATGTGATGGCACTAGGTGAGGGCTTCAAAACTTCTACACAGAATTTTGACCTTTGACTTCTTTGACCTTTGACCTTGATTTTTGACCTATATTGTACATTTTGCTACAAAATGCTACTTCCGGCGGGGACATATATTACGCACGGCGTAATTTCTACTTTTCCTTGTTTTTACGCTGACGGCCTCCAGTATGTACGCCTCTATTCACACCACCCTGAAAATGGTGAAAAGGCCGCCCCAAAGTTCAAGACAGTTGTTTAACCGCGGAGCTTCATACGTCAAACGCGCGACTTCACGAGTTTGACGCCAGGACAGTCCTTCTCATTATCAATCCGAGGATGGGCGGCGCTGTCCCAAAAAAAAAAAAAAAACAACAACAACAACACAAAAAACATCGAAAATGTTCTCCTTCAGCTCTCCCTCTGTGCGCTCGTGTTTTGTTTAATTACATGTCATTTGCACGTATCATAGTAGCATTTGAAATACAGCTGATTAGTTGTCTATTTAGTTGTTATTTTTTTTTTAACCAGTACCAGCTGCTACTGCTAAATGAGCACTGTATAATTATTGTATTCCCTCTTCTTAAAAACTGCTGTATTTGAAACGGGGTCGAGGAAGAAGTAAATTTTTGTAACTCCTATCTATCTATCTATCTATCTATCTATCCATCCATCCATCCATCTATCTATCTATCTATCTATCTATCTATCTATATCTATCTATCTATCTATCTATCCATGCTACATATACATCTTTCTATATATCTATATACCATCTATTTAGTGTCTGTCTATCTATCTACCGATCTATCTATCTATCTATCTATCTATCTATCTATCTATCTATCTATCTATCTATCTATCTACAACGTGCAATCTAATATCTATCTCTATCTCTACCTATATATCTCTCTATATCTATAAATTCCCTGTAGATACGCGTATAGTTACCCCCTTTTTCAGACGCTGTTTCAGAATTTTCCAGAATTTTGTTCTCAACAATTCTGTTTCTGCAATTATCTTCGTCTTTACGAAGGCCTAATAAGGCTTTTTGCCAAGTGAGCTGCGCTACCGACTTCGCGCCCTCCTTTCATTTCTCTGATTTTTTCACAATAATTTTATTATAATCCAGAACTTTTTTTTCTAACTCAAAGATGCAATTCACCACCCCGTTTCTACTCTCCAACTTCATTCAGCTTCCTTAAAAGAATACCAAAATGTGATCTCATATCCATTCGTCGTCATCCTTATGGGAACTGGTTCTTTAAAAAACAAACAAACAAACAAACAAACAAACAAACAAACAACAACAACAACAACAACAACAACAAAACCTCACCTGTCCCGAATGTGAACACTGTTGTTGCTATCAAAACCATGCTCACATTTCCAACTCAAGCTATAACAAAACGCTGTGACGTCACTTCGGTACGGTTGTCCAGTGCCTTTTTTCAGAAACATTACTTATCAGCCCCTTTCCACACTGTTCACCCCGACTCTTACCATTCATTCAAGATCACACCATGGATATTCCCACGCTGTATATTTCAACATTTCAGCATTTCAATAATGTTACTTATGCAGTATAACTGTCAACCGGCACTATCCAGTAGATCAGACGATGCACTCATCCGTTATTATCATCTAAATCGTGAGACAGCCGTTAGTCATAATTACATAATATTGACTGGCCTCGAGGGAGATACCAGAAAATATTGCCCAAACTGAAAGAATATTGCCCGAGTCGAAGACGAGGGCAATATTCTTTCAGTGCGGGCAATATTTATCTGGTATCTCCCTTAAGGCCAGTCAATATTATAATTATTACCTATCCCCTAGGTAAATTAAGAAAATATGTGAATACAGCTATACACTATGATATAGATCAAGCTACATTTGACTACCTGTAGATCATCACCAACATGTCGAATAATTGAAAAATTGTTCATCAATGTATATCATTCAACTCCAACTTCAAAGATACATATGTAGTTGTAACAGGCGAACTTCAAACATCTGAACGCTTTTACACTTTATTTTTGCTTCGTTTCAATTTGGAGAGTTGTAATAACTGATGGTCACTGTGCAAGTTATGATTGTTTGACGCGTCGTGCTGCTGGAACTAGTGGAAGTGGTCGACCTTGTATGAGCTGATTTATCGGCGTTCTTCTGCGGTGCGTGTAATCGACACGCAGCGACGTCCTTGAATGTTTTCTCTTCGTGGTCGAATGTTTACATGAGGTGGGAAGAGAAGGAGTGGAAGAGAAGGAGTGGAATCTCTCTTCCCACCTCCCTGTTTTACAGTGCACTCCCGTTATAACGAACGCGCGGTTATAACAAAATTCTTGTTATAACAAAATTCTTGTTATAACGAAGTAAAAATTTGAGCTGCAATGTCGTCCACTCTATGTATTTCTATCGTTTATTTGTTCGGTTATAACAAAATTCCGATATGACGAAAGAATAACTGCCGGTCCCGAGGATTTCGTTATAACGGGATCCCACTGTCTATGTAAAACCCCGGATGCTCGTAATATGCTCTAATATCGCCCGCTGAACTCCCGACCCTGCAAAATAACAACTGTAATTGCCTCGCAAAACTATCTCGTATAGGTAATAATTAAAGATAGTGCATTTTGTTGAAATTATTGACGAAGTAACGTGAGCAGCACTGAGCCTATATTTCGATTTAGCAGGAAAAGTTTCACGACTGTAACACGAAAGTGCATGCGTCAGAGATGTTTAGATCGATAGCCATCGCTTTTAGTAAGTTTAAAGGGATGGTATAATTTCGTTTGAGATGGGAATTCAGATTTTATTTTTTTTTTCGAGATTAGAAACCACTTAGATGAAATATTAGAGAACATACAATTCTGAGAAGAATTCAAAGTTTATTTGATGAAAATCGATTTTGAACATCAATAATGGCTGAGATATCCAGAAACAAAGGTGGGACCCACCTTTTTTCATCTTCTTCATCGTCATCATCATCATCATCATCATCGTGATCTTGATCGTCGTCGTCGTCATCATCATCATCATCATCATCAACATCATCATCATCATCATCATTTCACCGTGCAATCGAACGCATTCTTAGTGACACTCAGTATGTAACAATATTCAACTTACATAACTCTGCAAGTGAGAAAACTCTATGATAATGACTTTATGATGAGCAATGATATTCATTATTCATGTAGTCTGTACTCATGTATTCTGTAACTGATGCTGTTGCCTCATTTTGTACTCTCGGGCCCGGATTCACGAAGGTTTATGATACAATCTTTGTCCATGGTTGAACATGTTTAAACCATGGACAAAGACTGTAGTTTGGTATTGGGCGCCAAGCTCATGTCGCATGGCCTACTTCTTTACGAAATCAGTCATTTCTTTACGAAATGTTAACATTTTGTCGGTTTGTAGACAAAGATTGTACCACCTTCGTGAATTTGGGCCTCAGTGTCCAGAAGAATATGGATACGATGGATACTTTTACATCACCCAATCACTGAGATTGTGAATTTGCACAGAAACAGAAATAAGATTAAAAAAAACCCCAGAACGTTCATCTTCAAACTCCTGTCCATGGCTGACACTGCTTTTGTGTATCTTTATATACATAATGTATACTAGTACATACATACTATTCTTTGTTTTGCATCTCTGCAGACGAAAGCTACTTTCCCGCGGAAAAAAGAGTCCCGCTTCTCGTCAGACCTATTCATGCTATTAAATTGTTGTCACGTTGAAATGATTTATGACACTGACATCAGACAAACAGACATTCATAAAGATTGATCTCTGATAAAAAGGCTGTCACGTCCCTCATATCCTGCAGCCCCTTAATCTCTTCTGGATATAATTACGTGGTGAAACCAATTAAAAAAAAAAACCCACTTTAGTACCAAAAGACAATTTAGATATATTTGCACTCCTTGTGTGCAATTATATACCGTTCATATTTCAGCAAATTAGATTGATATCTCAATAGAATTCATCACGCTTAAAAGAATTGTTACTCTAATGGCCTCTGCTACTCCTTTAACTCTCCCCAGATTAAAGGGATGTGTCTAATTTCGGATGGGATTGGAATTCAGGTTTTCAACGTGTTTTTTTTTTCATAATAATTTTATACGATAATAAGAAACCTCTTATGATATATGAAAGACCATATAATTCTAAGAGTAAGTCAAAATTTATTCGATGAAAATTGGGTTTGAAATGACTGAGATATCCAAAACGAAGTGATTCTGATAAAAGGTGCCACCATTGGCACATTTTGTGAGGGCCACTTTGTTTTACTTTGATATCTCAGCCGTTTCAAAACCGATTCTCATCAAATGAACTATGAATAACTCTTAGAATTATATGCTCTTTGATATTTCAAAAGAGGTTTTTTTTTTTTTTATTATAGCGCAAAAAAAAAAAATTACAAATCTGAGTGTCATGATCGGCAACATACTTGTTTCTTCTATTCGAGACCGCACGATTCATTGATTCGTGAAGGGTCATACAGTTGTATTTGTTCCGTCTGTCTAATATTTCTGTTATTCATTTTTTTCCTGTTCTCGTCTACATTTATGTAGGATTTTATGTCTTTCAATCATCCATGTATATCCAACCGTCCATCCATCTAGACGTCCATGTATATGTGTGAAATATGTATGTTTGTTTGTATATGCATGTACATTATATTGTATGTATGTGTGTACACGCCTATGTGTGTGTATACATATACGCGTGTTAACTGTGCATCTACTTTTGTATGTATGTATGTATGTATACTATGTATGTATGTATGTATGTATGTATGTATGTATGTATGAGTGTGTGTATGTATGTATGTATGTTTCTACTATTCGTTATCTATTTATTATTTATTCATGTTTTCTGTAAAAAATACAGAGTAGGCACATTCAGTTTGCTATCTACTTTACAATACAATGGCGCCCTGTATGTACACAAAATAGGATAACAAATGCATTTGCAGTCACATGATTCACACAATACAGCCGGATCAATGACATAAACAAACAGAAGAAATAAACTTAACTACACTTCTGTTACGTGCTATATACTATAAACATCAAAAGTAGGGCCATAATTATTTAGAAAAGGGGAGAGTATAATAACCATAACCATTTATCTATCTATCTATCTTATCTATCTATCTATCTATCTATCTATCTATCTATCTATCTATCTATCTACTTTTTAGGTTACTAAAGTATATAAGTTTTGCTTGTCAACATTTCCCAATTTTGAATTTCACATCACACTGTACAGTCCATTCCTATCTACAAAATGAAAAAATGTCCTTCACGACTTGTTTGGACTCCTCACGATTCCTTTCCTTTTGTCGTAGCAACATCCTCCAACTCGCCCCCTCCCCATTCTCTTTCACCAGTCCTTATAATTCCCACTTGCCGTTTCCTTCTTATTCTCCTACTTTCCCTTCATACTCTCCCATGCACTGCCCCCATCCCCTCCCCGTTCCCACCCCTCCCCGTCCCCGTCTCTCCCATCCCTCCTATATCCCTCCCGTTATCTCCCTCCACCTTCCCTCCCAGCTCTCTCCTTGTTCCCCACCCCCACCTTTCTACCACTTGGCCTCCTTTGGTTGAGATCTAATTTCAGGTTTCTAACATTTTTTGGTGAGATAATGAGAAACCTCTTCTGAAATATGAAAGAACATGTAATTCTATGAGGAATTCAACGTTCATTTGATGAAAATTGGATTTGAAATGGCTGAGATATCCAAAAAAGAGCGATTCTAATAAAGTGTGGGACCCACACTTTGTTACGATCGCTTTGTTTTACTTTGTCGATGTTTCAGTCATTCCAAACCCGATTTTCATCAAATGAACTTTGAATTCCTCTGAAAATGGTATGCTCTGTACTATATCATAAGTGTTTTCTTCGTATCTCGCAAAAAGTTAAAAGCCCAATTCTCATCTCCACCAATACTGTACCATCCCTTTAAACTCCCTTAAACTCTTCCCATAATCCGTCCGTCTTCATTCCCTTTAATATAACAAGCACCTGAAATTTCTCCCTCCCTTTTTTTCCAGATTCTTTCCCTGTTCCCTCTCCTTATCATTCCCTCTCCCTCTCTCACTTGTATGCATCTATATTCTGTCCCTTTAAACTTCCCCCCAACGCTTACTTTCTTTCCCCTCCTAACTATCCCACTGCGCTACATCTCCCTATCGCCCCCTTCCCCTTCCCTCCGAACCCACTGTCGTTCCATTCGTCTCCCTCTCTATATTCTCCCCCTCCGGTTCCCCTTCCCTATAAACTTCCTCATATTATTACTCCCTTTCTTTTACCCCCTTTCCAAACTTCCTCCTATATTACTCCCTTTCTTCTACCCCCTTTCCATTCCCCTTCCCGAAACTGCTCCTTTCTCCTCCCCTTCTCAACTCTCTATAAATGTTCCGCGACCCACCATTATACACTCCCATCCATAGGTCCTTTTCTTATAGCAGCTTCCCTCTGTTGCGTCCCCTTCCCTCTCCGCCCCTCCAACTTTACAGCTCTCTTTCCATGTTTCTACTCTCCCTCCACCATCCCCCCTCCTGTCCTCTCCTCTCACCCAGCTCCCCTTCCATTCTTCGACTTTCGCTCATAACCTCCCTTATTCCCCCTCCCCTCCCATTTCCACCTCTCAGCCTATATGCAGGTCTTCTGTCATTGCGGGGGAGTGGGGGGGGGGGGGGGGGGGAGGGGAGGGGAGGGGAGGGAAGGGGATGACACTCATGTGCTTGAAATATAAATCCAATATATTATTACAAACACCCAAGGGGAGGAGGCAGACGTATACGTCGTTTACAGATCAAATATCGCCCGCAGATGTTCACTAATTTGTCGAGATCAGTTTGTTTCCCGCATTGATTTATCGCACTCACAGCTGGATCAGCAATTAGCAGGTATAACGTTATCACACGTATCATGGCGTTGTCTCGCTGGGGCTGCACTCTCAGAATAGATAAGGATGTAGGCCTATGTATGTATCATCAGTAAAACGAACATTCTTGTGATTTATTGATTGATGAGGTCGCAGAGGTCGCAACAACGCCAGTTTTTAAGGAGAAATCATTGTTATTGCCATACAAGTCACCCGCTCTTCCCCTCAGCGATTTATTTCACTTAAAGACTTAAAGGTAAACTATACCTAGCTTTCATTCAGACATAATTCAAGTTTTCAAGGTGAGCAATAATGGCCACTACTTCAAGCAATGCCGAAATGCGACAGCGCTTGCTGCCCAAGGATACGGAGGAAGAAAAAAGCCCTTACGGTAAGATGAACATGATGTATTTGTTCTGTTTATGTGACAATTGTTTGAATAAACAATTGCTCTGTTGTGAATTGGAAACAACTCCGCAGTTTTTGCAATGTTCCAGTTCTTCTCAGTCTACACGTAGAGAATACCGCAACATGGAAGTATCCAGGAGGCTAATTAGCACGCGCAATGATGTATCTTTGCAATGGAATTCAGGTGTGGTTCTTCCTTCACATTATTTTGTGATCATGGTGATACTCAGTATAGCTGGCAGTCCCTCATATCTTCTTCGCAACTTAAAGGTATTGTTTACCATTGGGAGCAGTCATTAAAAAAAAAAAAGTTGATTTATTACATTTGATGCATGCTGCATATGTGTTAGTAGGTCAATAAGTTGCATTACAAAACATCCTACCATATAAAAATTTCGCAATAAAGCCTAGAATATAAGGAGATCTCACTATCTTTTTTTCTGAATAATCCAGAACAGTAGACGGTTTAGTCTAGAAACAATTTTTAGCTATTGTTCACATTTTGTATATTTAACAATACTTAACATTTGCATTTTCGCGTTGGTTGTTTCTATTCCTAACTCACAGTTTAGAACTATTTTGAAGCACTGACTCTGGCTTTTTTGTTTCAACTGCAAATGGTACATAATGCCTTTAAAGAGGAATATGACCGGATCAGTTAAGATTAACAATAATTGTATTCTGAAAAGAAAGATTGACATTTCACAAGACATCGGTGAATGTTTGACCAAAAACGGATGAAAATTAGGGAAGATATGAAGTTAGAAAGTTTCGCTATCATTCACGAAACAGTTCTTGAGCAGTCAAGATGAACGTAAATATGTCATCACCTCACAACCTGCCGTATAGTTTGTATACACTGCAAAAAGTAGTCCGGTGTTAAATAGTGAACACCGAGCTGGTGTTAAATTTTCGGTGCTCATTTATGGTGTTAAATTAACACCTACGGGTGTCATTTCCAAATTTTAAACTGTTTTTTGAAGAGTTTCTTAGTAATTGCACTTCTTGTTGATTTTTTATTTAAACAAGACGATCAAGAATTTTACATTAAAATACTACATTTTTGAAAAAATGTGAAAATAAATTTACACCAAAGTAACACCAGCTGGTGTGGTCCCTTATTGAAGCTGGACGGGTGTTAAACCATTGATATTAACACCAGCAAATATCAAATCAACACCATGTGGTGTCATTTTTGAATTAACACCAGTACAGTGTCAAAATAACACCAGGTACAGTGTCAAATTAACACCACGAAGTGTCAGGTGAACACTTTTCAACACCATCACAGTGCATTTTTAACACCTGTGGGTGTGGTCCTTTATTGAGGTTTGATCGGTGTTAGATTTAACACCAGTGGTGTTAAATCTAACACCGATGTTTTTACAGTGTACCCAAATATTGAAATTTACAATTTCCAGTTCAGTTGCTTGATATGCCCCAGTATTAAATCACTGCGATCATTATTTTGAGATTACTCAGGCAGGACTACTATGTTTTACACTTTTGTAACAGCAATACTGGATTATTTTTCAACACTTTTCTTTTGTACGCTATCAATGGAAAATATAAGTAGTAGCTCGCTCATTTTTTGCCTATTTGCATCAACTGTAGAACTGCGTGCAAAAAATAGCAAGTCCTTGAAATTTCAAATTCGATTACTTTTTTTTTTTTTTAAATCCGATTTTGGTCAAATTTTACTTTATTCTGTTGTCCTTGTTAATTTTCTTAATCTTTCTTTTTGGACTAACTTTGAACTGGTCTAGAATTCCCCTGTATATTTTTTGCCACTTCACTACTAAACATGCCAGTCATTTTGTTTGCCATGTATGACCCAAACTCACTCACACACACACACACACACACACACACACGCACACACACACACACACACACACAATACACTCTCTTAACCAGGTCAGTACTATGGGTGTGAGCGTGTCTCTGTCACACTTTTGATTTGGATTTTGATTTATTCATTGAATGCATAATACATTATACATAATATGTATACATGACGTAATTGATGTAATTGAATAATTTCTTACTTTTTGTTTAATTGATAATTATGATGAATCAAATTTGATATCATAAACATCTTTGTTGTAAGTGACACATAGGGCTCATATCATGCCCCCGGGTAATTGTAAAGAATTGTACTTTTGTGAGCCTTGGCCCATGTGTCACTTCCTTACATCTTATACATTGTATACCCCGTATGTATGTTATTCTGCAATATTATTGTATGGCCAAATAGATAGATAAACAAAATTAATGATGATGATGATGATGATGATGATGATATAAATAATAAATAATAATAATAATAATAATAATAATAATAATAATAATGATAATAATAATAATAATAATAATAATAATATGCACATATATATAAACAGTTCGTACATGGAAAATGTAATACGTACTGTGTAAATACATACACTTTCACGCAGTACAGACATTGTGAGGCACTTCCCACACAAACACAGTTTCCTATGATTCTGAATACCCATGTTTCTCTCGCTCCCTCTTCCCAGCACGCCTATATATTCTGCCCCTCTCTCATCTCCCACCCCTCCCCTCCTCTTTTCACCCCTCCCTTTTCACACACACACACACACACACACACACACACACACACACACTCACACACACACACACACACACACATGCACATGAAGCTCTCTCTTCCCCCCTCTCTCTCTCTCTGTATCCACCCCTTTCTCTCCCGATCTTCCTTCGCTGTTTTCCTGTGCTGTTCACAAAATTTTTTCTCTCGACTTTTGAGAATTGATCTTGATAAGGTTCGTGTGTCATTTTCCAAATCAGACACTCATGGTTTAGGCTCCAGAATAACTCGATGGTTAGCTAAAATTGTGACTTCCTGATTTTTTCCACTTTATCTCAAGACAGATATTGTCACCGCGTGGAAAAAAAAAGTTTGGAAAGCATATCTGGTCTGTCTCCCATTGCTGTCTTACGTAGGTCCATGTTATCGTTACTCACGAGAATTAGACGTATATAGCAAGCAGTTAACCAACCTTCTGCTTTACTGTTGAAATGAAGCGTTATCATGGTAATGTATGTAAACATAGCCTGAAAAGAAAGACAGTTTACAATGAAATCTTGTTGAACGAGCGCAGTGAGCGTGGAAGTGATTTGGTTGCAACAGAGGAATTGTTTTCCTTCAGGAGAAAATACTGCATGGCATCTTCACTAACGCAAGATCTTAATAAGTGTCGGAATCACTGGAACATAAATACAGGATAAACTAAAAGTGGCCAGCGATAATACTTTTAAAGTTTCCTTAACGCACTTTGCTTCCGAGGTGACAAACATGTGAAGACGAAGCATAGAAAAAAAAAAAGAAAACAAAAATTCGCCTGGGTTTGAAGTTCCCTCTCCTGTACATCGGTGTCTATCGGTTTCTTCTTGGTGCGTTTTTTTCCGTCAATCACGATCACGGATGCTTGGACGATGGGGAGGAAGAAGGGAACTCGATCATGGTCTCGTTCCCCTATCACGGACAAGACGAACCTGGTAGAGTTCGACAGATTCGATGCGGTCGAATACAGCGGATGCAAGGAACCCGAGTGGCAGTACGATCCTAGCTTGGGTATGCTACAATATGTACCTGACATGCAGTCGCTTCTGTGTTGTGTTGTATAGACTAGCATGCGAAAGTATATTGCACAGTAAACATACCGTCTTATTTCCAAGCACAAGTTTGCATGTATCTCAGACTACGAATTGCAAAGTACATAGGCCTTCTGAATATTTTACCTCACTCATTTTTGTGTTTTACAGCTGTAAACTATTGATACATAAAAATGCTCTTTATAGGGACTGCGATAAAGTAGATAAAAGGTTTTATGCACCCGTCTGTATACGTATAACAATTACTGGTCATTGGTACATTATCAAACTGTCAATCCACTTAGTGTACAATATAGTCAGTTTGACGCACTTCCAAACCACGTTAAAAGTCTTACGGATAGACCATGCTGTCTCATATCGCTTGCTTTCATAGATGTTTTGACGATGTCAATAAAATTAATATCATTAATTGTAAGTATATTGTTGCAAACTCGCTCCTGCTGATACAATACAGCAACAACAATAATGATGATGATAACGACAATTAATAATCAAGACAATAATGAAAAAAAAATCATATTTCTGGTTCCACTTCAGGGTTTCTTCTGCTGAAAAAAAAAAGTCTCTTAAACGCGCGCATGCGAGGAGGCAAAGTGGCTTTTTTGTAGAGTCTGAAAGGGGTGCGAACGCCTCCACGCCCATGAATGATACATAACAATAATACGGACCCATAATTATTTAAGACTCAACAACTCTGCATTCGATGAGAAGCCAAAGTATGCTGTTTTATCACATCCACAGCCACGAGATGTCAATATATAATCATTTTGTGTGATATATCACTTCTCTGCATCGCATAGTAGATCATCGATTTTCTCCATCTCCTCAGCTGAATACTGGTAATGATAAAAAAAAGACACTACGATAGTAAATATAATATGTTACAATGAAATGATAGCAATTAGCATTAATGATAGCAGCAATAATAGTAATGATAATGATTACAACAATGATTATAGAAGTTTAGAAAATATCATTTATTTAGTAAAGATATTTCCCATAATTCAATCATTATGAATGTTTAATCTTAAATTAATGATGTCCGTTTAATGTTTTTTATGAATTTCATTTCGAGGAATATCAAATACATGTAACTAAACTAAACTCGGAAGAATATACAGCAAACAATGCAAACAAAAACTACATCCAATGGGCCTATCGAGGATCACTGAAAAGAAATGAAATCGATCTTATTATTAATTCATCCTCTAGTGATTGGTTGAAAGAGCTTCTTGTGATTATATGTATTTTCAGCTGTATCAGAGTATTGGCATGTTTGACACTCCATTCCATAAGCTACTGTACATGTATTTGCACAATGACGTCACGTATCATTTCTGAAATTGTGCTCTTAAACCGTCACTCTGTGAAATGTAACAATTTTAAACAAACAATTGTTACGTCACACAGCAATTCTGACATCGCGCACTGTATGCGTCGCACCGTGACGTCACAAAGCAATTTTGACATTGCGCGCTGTCAGTCTGTGAAATGTATCAATAAAACTTCTTGTAAAGCAATTGTGACCTCATAATGCAATTCTAACATTGTGCATTGCTTCGTATTGTCATACCGTCACCAAGTGTGTGGAGGATCTTTGCTGTCACTCTGAAATGTAACATTTTTGAACAAAATAGTTGTAACATCACAAAGCAGCCTAACATCGTGTGCTGCCTTCACAATATCTCATCCACCACTACGACACGACTTTTCGCATCGCACTTTCCCCATTCCATGGGCGTAAATCGGGGGGGGGGGGGGATATAAAATTATCCCCCCCCCCCCGAAATGGAGGAGGGGGGATGGCCTGTACAATCATCCCCCTGAAATTTGAGAAAAAAAAATGGAGGAAGCAGAAATGTGATTGTATCAATTTTGGTATATTGCATGACGTTCGTACGCCCGCCTTCAGACAGGTAACAGAGCTGAACAGTATTCTATCTTGTAGGATAATGTACTCGTATACATAATTTTCTCAAGCGCTCGCTGGCTTCGCTCGCTCGCGAAGAAAGTAATATCGCTCGGGTTCGGTCCCGTTCATGATATTAAGTGTAAGAATTAATACAAGAAGTTTATTCAAACTTGATACCATCTTATAGCCAAATTGTTTTATATCAATCAACACCACAATATAATGCTACCTTAAACAAGTTGGACTGTTTCCAGTCGACAAAACGCGCAAAAACATGCATCAAATTGCACCATGTACAACATCAAAATGCAAAAAGTTCTCACCGTCGGAGGGGGAACACCCCTTCCTCACCCTCCCCCTCCCCCACCCCCTCCCTCCCTCGCCCCATCCGCTCGCTCGGATTCGGTCGCTCGGGTTCGGTCGCCGCTCGCTCCGCTCGCTCGGGTTCGGTCCCATTCATGACATTCAGTGGAAGAATTGATTCAAGAATTTTATATAAAATGATACCATTTAAGGCAAATTGTTCAGTAATAATCTACATCAAAATATTCTGCTACCATAAACAAGTGGGACTGTTTCAAGTCGATAAAACACGTAAAAACATGCATCAAATTGCACCATTTACAACATCGAAATACAAAAAGTTCTCACGTGGGAGGGGGAACATCCCACTCCCACCCCCCCCCCCTCGCTCGCTCCGCTCGCTCGGGTTCGGTCCCGTTCATGATATTAAGTGCAAGAATTAATACAAGAAGTTTATTCAAAGTGACTATTTTATCGCCAATTGTTGTTTTATATTAATCGACGCCACAATATAATGCTACCTTAAACAAGTGGGACTGTTCCGAGTCGACAAAACGCGCAAACATGCATCAAATTGCACCATGTACAACATCAAAATTTAATGCAAAAAGGCAAAAAGTTCTCACCGTCTCTCGCTCCGCTTGCTCGGGCTCGGTCGCGTTCATGACATTCAGTGGAAGAATTATACAAGAAGCTTATTTAAATGATGCCATTTAAGGCAAATTGTTCAATAATAATCTACATCGAAAATATTTTCTTACCTTAAAGAAGTGGGACTGTTTCAAGTCGGTAAAACAAGCAAAAACATACATCAAATTGCACCATTTACAACATCAAAATGCCAAAAGATTCCACCGTGGGAGGGGGGAAACCCCATCCCACCCACCCCTCGCTCGCTCCGCTCTCTCGGGCTCGGTCGCGTTCATGATCTTCAGTGTAAGAATTAATACAAGAAGTTTAATGATACCATATAGGCACAATTGTTCAATATAATGTACTGCTACCTTAAACATGTGGGACTGCTTCAAGTCGATAAAACACGCAAAAAAGATACATCAAATTGCACCATTTATAACATCAGTATGCAAAAAGTTCTCTATATGTGGGAGGGGGAAACCCCCCTCCCACACCCCCCTCCTCGCTCGCTTCTCTCCCTCGCATCTAACCGCTCCCCCAAACAAATGGATTTATTGAATTTATTCGGGCATTATTCAGGGCTGCGCTACGTTTTTTGAAAGGGGGGGGGGGTGTTGTCAAAATCGCCTGTCAGTCAAGAAGAAAGAACATCAAACGACAAGAGAAACAACAACAAAAAAGTCGTCATACTTTTAAGGTCTGATTTTTCGCCGAAAGTCGGCTGACAAGCAAGCAAGCAAACAAACAAACAAACAAACAAACAAAAACAAGAACAAAAAGTCTTCATGTTTGCTGCCACTTCCCTCCCACTCTGCATGCAAAAGAGTGGGACATTCGATCCCTATAAAGTGTGTATGTGTGTGTGTGTGGGGGGGGGGGGGGGGGCGGGCACCAAGCTTCTCTCCCCCACCCTCCCCCACGGGCTGCGCCGGTGCGGTTTCGGGGCTTGTAATCGTGGTGATGGTGACTATCGCCTATCATCCCCCCCCCCCCCCAAATCCTCAGTACGAATTTACGCCGTTGCCCATTTCCCCTTCTTTTGTTTAAATTTTTAATCCAAAATATTAAGCAAATATACTTTCAATTGCCTAATTTTGAGTGTCTGGTTAAAACTATAGGCCTCTGTGTCTCCAAAAGAAGTACTGTATTCACTTCGGGGCTGCGCCCCTCACTGAATAGTTCCTTTCGATTCACCTCTGCCCATAGTTTTAACCAGAAACTTTCAAGAGTTAGACAAAGTTAGACAAAATATATTAAATTTGTATACTATACTACTGCTACACTACACAGTATTACTACTTCAACTACTATTACTACTATACTACTACTACTACTACTACTACTACTACTACTACTACTACTACTACTACTACTACTACTACTACTACTGTGATGCTACTATTACTATACTACTACTATTATACTACTACTACTACCACTGGTAGTAGTACACACACTGCTGGGTGTACATAATGCGTATTTGTGTAATACATAAAAGAATTGACGTAGAAAAACAAAGAAACAAACAACTAGTACCACATCGGTCCACATACAGGCTCTAGATATATACGTGGATGAGTCTCTTAACTTCCATGTGGAGGTTCGAAGATCGAATCTTGTCAAGGGCTTTGTCGTTGGGCAAGATGTCCCTGTCAAATAAAGTTACTGTCTTTATGTAATGTATCTAAATGTAGCTGGTAATGTTAGTATAATAATGACAATAATAATAACAATACAATAGTACTGAAAGAGCACTTGACGAGGTAATGCTTCTTTCAGAAATCATGAAGGGGTTTGGGTGATTTAACATATTATGTGTCAGTTACTAGTTTTTATCATTATTAGTAGGGCCTATTCATTAGACCAAGAAACAAGTCGAGAGAATGTGTAGGATTTACTTCCATTGAAAAGCAACAACAAAACCCCTTAAGTGGAATTCTCTTTCTATTGTTGTTCGTCGGTGACTGTTGTAGTCTTCTCATTTAGACATCTAGCACTGACACTCCGTAAATCGTAACTTTGCATTGGCTGTCCGATTTTCCCTCACACCTCACTAATGTGTGATACTCTAGAATAATACGAGTCTCGTATTATCTCTACAGTTACTCAATCCACCGTTTTATATTTGGGTGCCAATCTCCATCCTGTTTTGCAATGTTGTCTTTAAATTTCCAAGAGTTACAACAATCGTGTTCGATATTATTTTAATCACTGAAGTGGATTTCCGTGGTTGGCAAATCCATTGTGCTTCTCTCGGAGGTTATTGTGCTTTTGTCATGAAGACTTTTACCCCCACTGAGAAATTTGATTCTTGATACAGTGTAGGCGCCCCTATTACGTATTGTTGGCAAAATCCCCAAAGTTCGTGGAGTGACGTCATTGGTTGCAGACGATGACAATACGCGCATAATCGATTCATTAGTACGTTCGATAAAAAGAAAAAGAAAAAAGCGTGCATTTTTTTCGTGATAGATGCCGGATGGAGGAGCCACCTCCGTGGTGGATGACCGCTTCAAAATCCTCACACTATTTTAGCGTAGAGTAGAAGCCATTGGCTTAATCCACACACACATGGTACCATTGTACTGATCACACACACACACACACACACACACACACACGTACTCGACGTGAACATACACTCTGTACTCGACTCACGATCGAACAATCATCCGCTCGCAAACGATCAGCAAAAGTACGGTCCGATGATCCATGAGATATCACCAACCAACACGGTAAACTTCGACAAGGATTGACAATTTCTGCTGGATGTTTGGGTACTGGAAAATATCACAAAATAGGAATACCATTAACAAGCGATGGGCAAAAATAAAGTGGAGGATGGGGAGAAGCTGGTGGATGAAGAAGATGGGAAATATGGTGAGTATGCCGTCAAACTTGGAAGTATACTTGCTCAGTCTACTTCACTTTCTGCGAAGAGAGTGGGGTGGTTGCTAGTCAGTGGCGTCCCGTGTTACAGCCCTTGTCCGCCGCACCGCTCGGTGCGACGAAGTACAGTGGTACGTATGTACAGGGCGTGTGTGACACCGATTTGCTCGCGACTGTCTTGACCCTAATTAAATAGAGCCTTGGTTTGTGAGTGTTCAAACTGCTTTTAATGTTTCAAATTCCATATTGCAACAATAAAGTCTATAAATTTTGTATCAGAACGTTGTGAAACAGTGTGATCCCTGTGGCTGTGTCTGTGAATGTGTCACACTGTAACTCTGTACCGTAGCTATCATTTCTAGTTGTAGCTTGAAAGTAGAAATCTACTGCTGAACTCGAAATGTTAGTCTCGTCGCCCCCCCCCCAAAAAAAAATTGATGCCTAATGATCTCGAATGGAATCTACAGTGAAAGTGTGCAAGAAAATACCTCTTGCGAAGTGGAATGTTGGCATAATATACGAGTGTATTCTACTAGAGGATCTAGTCATCATGATAATAATAATGTTGATCAACAGCAGTGGCGGATCCAGAGGGGGGTGAAAGAGGCGCATGCACGCCCCCTTTATTTATCGTAAAAACAAAAGCAATAAAAAGAAAAAAAAAATGAAATGAAACCCGGAAGTGGCACCAGAAATATTAGTTGCGCCCCCCCCCCCCCTTTACAGAATTCCTGGATCTGCCCTGAACAGTGTAATCATAATGATGCATTCAGCATGCATGCACGCCGGGACTTGACTTCCAGTTCTGTTCTACTACGGATGCCACACTTGTCCAGTAAATTTTACTAAAATAAAGTAGAAGGGTCGTCTAGACCAAGTACATTTGTAAGCCTGAATGTTATCAAAGAGTAGACAGACAATCTGTTCTTTGCAATATGTACACATGTACATGTACATACACAAGTAAGTACCAAGCCTATGTAAGTGTGGCTAAATGCTAAAATTCCTTTGGGCCTTGACAGCTTCTAAAAACTACATTTTTCAAAAAGTTTTTAAAGCCATGATTAACTGCATTTTGATTTAGGGAGACTCTAGTGAGTCTGCTGTTTTTTTCTTTATCATACATGAGCCAGATTTAGATGTGATCATTTTAACGGTTAGTACAAATAAGTTAGTAGTGTAGGCTTTTTCATTTCCTGTTTATTTCAAGTGTGAGTTAAGATAAACTTATCATCTAACTCATAGAGTCAGGGTCATGATCTAGACCAGTACAGTTTGGCCTACTGAAGACAATGCATGTGATGTGCAACAGTAAAAAAAAAAAAAAAAAAAAAAAGGGGGGGGGGGGGTGAAGATCTTGCATCAAGATATAATAATAATCATGTGGCAGAGAGGTCTCAAAATAAAGATAATGATAGCAACACATGTACAATCTGTACTGGAGAAATGATGAATTACATATACAGGTTACAGAGAGTTGAAACACTACGTTGTATATTAAAGGGACTCTTTCTTCTACCTTGTGCAATATTTTAATCACTTTTTATATCATCATATGAGTGGCTGTTTATAATGATTTAATGAATTTTAAAAAGGGTAATTTTTTATAATGATATGATTTACAACAACACATGATGGGGTCTGTGATTATACAATTGTAGGTGGATAACAAAATGATGCTTTATATAAAGTCATTCTTTACAGAAATGGGTACAGAGTGAGAAAGTTTATGAGCAAAATGTATTTGGCTAAGGCTCCCAACAAATCATTCAAAGAGAGGGGGATGTAATATGTAGATATAGCTATAGACAGAAAGATAGAGAAGGAGAGAGAAAGCTAATTCATAAATTTGTGTACAATTGTTTTTGGTTATGTTTTTTCATACTTTCATTGATATTACTGTTGCTTTTTGTTTTGAATCTTTACAAAAACAAGGAAAATTTTAATACTCAGTGTGGAAGTTCTTTCAAAAAATTCCATAGTTGATGATAATTATTATTATTCCAGAGCACAAAGAAGCAGCAGGTGAACATCCAGTGCTGAAAATGTACAATAGGGATTAGAACTGAGGACACAAATTGAGTACTGGTACAATGTGTACCCTGTCTCAAACAATGCAGGCAGTAGTTTCAGCTTGATACACTGTACATTGTAGCATCACTATCATACTCCAAAGAGACAGAGTTTACAGTACTGTAGAGGCACCGTACATGTAAATTTACACTCACTGTTGTCAGATCTGCATATTTAAAAGTCTGTCTCATTGGCCTTTCATTAGTGGACCATTGTCTATCCCCCTTCTAGTTTATGAGAGAAAAGATTGAAAATGAATTTTAGGATTTATGATGTGCATTAAATGGAAACAAGTGTTTGTGTCATACACTGTACACTGATGTTAAAGCTTGCAAACTTTACAAATCATAATATTTGGTGATTTACAGTGCTGTATGTCATGATTTTATTTCAGTTGCTGCCATTTTACTTCCCAAATATTCTGAAATTCACAAATACATTGTACTTGCATGCCTTGGAATTAGGGTTAATAAAAGGTTACAATTTCTTTATAAAATATTGATCTTTCTCCTGTTCCAGTGGTTGACTGCCTGTCCCCCTAGCAAAACAATACAGTCAATACAATGCAATAATCATATTGGTAATGTGCTCTTATACAAACTGTACAAGTTCCTTTAATACAGCACTTTACATCCCATCATCATCTACATAGCTCAGCTGCTATAGTGCATTGCAGTAGTAAACAAAAACAAAAAACATACGAGTAATGAACAGGTAGTTATTGTGAGGTACATTTACAGCAAATGGTGAATTGTGTGATCAAATCACACTGTCTACTGTAGCTGGACCAAAGAAGTTACAGCCACGTGCCAATTTTTATTGTGTATGCTGTCTTTTCACACAACCTATCAAACTTTTTCCCCTAATTCAAGTCTTAGAGCATTGTTTTATATAAAGAGAGTTGGCATACAGTACTTACAGCTTTAGACTTTTTATCCTCTCTTGAATATCTCTTCATGATTTTGCATGAAGGCGCATGAATGCAAAGTGTTGCTACAGTTGTACAGTGTACATGAACATTGTATGATCCAGCATACTGTGAACTAGCAGTGAAATGGCCAATTACTTGTAATGTATACCACAGCTCAGGTGATAAAATGTTCTCTCCAATCATCCATAAAATGTGTTTGATTAAGAATGTCAATATGCATTTGTGCTATGTACAATCAATCTCTTTTTGCTACATTTCACACACATACAGATATAGTGTACAAGTACGTAGGTAGTGCATTCATGTACACGTACAGAGATATAATAGCATTCTATGTCAAGAAGGGACTCATATTTTATAGTTTTGTGAACTATCCTTACAGAGGGTTCTTTACAGTATCAAATTCATACAGTGGCTTTTACCTGTTATTGTAGACTTTGCACAATTTACCGCATTACAGTGTACTTTATGTTTGATGATCTGTGTTTAGTTTCCATTCATTACCAGTCCACTCTTTCTCCACAATTGCTTTGATATACATTGCATTTCGGTCAGATGACCGGGGCGCTTTTCCTGTACAAAATATGTCTATACTTCAAATCCCCATGCACATGGGCTCTATTACATGTGCATGTACACTTCACGGTTTGATAGGAAGATAGACTACTGCTGCCAGTCATTTTCCAGGGGCTCTATTTCTCACTGGTCATTTGCTGGCTGGGTGATGAGAGGTCATTTTTAGCTATTCTTCCTTTTCTGAGTTGTTCTATTCAATGGTTATTTTGCCTTTCATTTAATTAGTAAAGATTAAAAAAAAAAAAAAAAACTCTATGCAAAAATGTTTATGGAAAGTCAAAGAAGAATGTCAGACTTGAGTTTCATATATTTTGTAAATCAAATTTTTTGATAATTGATCCGTATGCAAATCACAGATAATACGCAGGGTTTCTTTTTTTTTTTTTGATAATGGTTATCAGCCTTGGTTATTCAGAAGGTTTGTTAATCTGTAAAGGAAGTTCTATCACTCTGAAGGCTTGTTGATATAAAAATCAAATAAGGTTTGTTAATTCCATTTAGGTTCATTATGAATCCAAAAAGAAGATAAGGTTTGTAATTCCGAAGGTTCGTTTAATAATATGTACATGTATCTTCTGTTCATATTCGGATTAACAAACCTTATTCATTTATGCATAGATTAACCAAAGTTGGAACAATGAACCTTTGCAATAATGATTCATATGCTATTTTCAGATTAGCAAACCTGTGGAATATTGGCTCAACTGTTGCAATAAATGAATCTTACTTCATTTTTTGATAAAGGAATGTGTAGGCTTTGTACTTTATGTAGGGAATTTTTGTGTCGTGGAATACTGTAATGATCCTTTTCTCATTATGTTGTTTTTTTTTTTTGAATTTGTAACAAATTTGTGTGAACAAATGTTATATTTTATTTGTAAATGAATATTGTTTGCTGTAATCATTCTACAATTTCAGAAAATATTTCTTTGCAAGCTGTAATACAGACAAGTCATCCATTTTGTATACTTGTGTATTGTACAACATACAGTCTGGGCATAATGCAGCCATTGTGTTCTGTTCCCCTTCAATCAAATCCCTTGAATCTCATAGACAAGTCTGTGTTATAGTCCATTGCCCACTGAGGTACATGTATCATTAATATTGTATTTACAACAACAAAATATCTAATTCTTATATTGAATTCTGAATTCATCTCATTGGAAAAGCCTTGCCAAGTGCCCTGTAGTATTTCTTTATACAGATTGTAAAGTGAAGTTAAAGGTAGGGAATCCCATTTGCATGCCTTAAATGAAGAGTTGTATAAATACAGTGGTATGTTGAAGAGAGTATCATTTTAGAAACTCCCATAAAGTATTGAAAGTGGACGGTAACATTAAGTACATTTTTATTGACCGTTAGATTTTGAATTGAATTTTTTTCGGGGCTCACCGTAAATTCCAGTACATTACTAGGCTACCTTTGCAGACTCATGCACTGTATGTGTGTCCATCATGTACATGTGAAGAAAGTTCATCAAAACTTTAATACAAACATTTCTATATACATTCTTGCCACACACTCTATGTTATTACATCAGCTCTTATACTTTTAGATTTGTGTTTATAGATAAAAAATACAGAAGACTGCAACAAAAAGGCTTAAGTGTGGCTGACACACAGAACTACTGAGTATAAGTTGAGTTTTGTGCATTATTCAAATTGTAGATAACTGTTGACTTCCAAATTTCTCAGCAGTGGCCTTTAGAAACAAGTCCCCTGAGGTTCATATTTAATGTTTTGCTGCATTTTTTGAGGTCTGTAAAAGGTATCCCCTACCTTTAAAGAAATGTGTTGCTTAACAGGTCAATTTGTGAAAATGCACCAAGAAATTGTGAATACACAACATACATGTTTGTATGTCATATGATTTGGTACTTTATGTTTTACACTGTGTACGGTACACTGTACACATACAAAAACTGCCTTCCATTATTACTGTGCATCCATTTAAATAGCAATAATCCCTGATGAGCTCTTCCATGTGCTTTCCATTTAATAATTCAGTACTGAAGTCATTGACAGGTAAAATTAAGCTCATAAGTAATGTAGATGTAGTACCAGTACAGCAGATGCTAATGAGTTACACAGCATATACATTGTACGCCAGATAGAATGTACAGTGTACGCGTGTACCAATCAAGATAATGTATTTCCAGTATAACCCACATGCACCACTTCTGTCAAGGTTTTTTATTATTTTTTGCTGGGTCGTGATCTGCTTCTGCTCCCCCCGCAATATTTTCCAATTAGAATGATAAAAGAATTGTCTGCTCCATTATGTGTGCTATTGTAGAGCCACGTTGCACATTTGTTATGATCCCATGTTCTTAAATTTCACAATTTGACAGGTTTCCCCCTTCAGCATTAGATGTCAAACTACCTATTAATTGCTCTACATTTGTAAATCTTTGTGTTTAAGAGTAAGGAGCACATTTTATTTGAAATGTCTGTGATCTGAATGTTGTTTTTATTTACAGTCACCATACTGTATCAACACTTTTTATGTATAAGAAAATTTTAATGACTATGATAATTATGTACTAAAATATTACCTGGTAGTTATGAGTAATCTACAATTGTACATGTATCTAATTTCTTTATCATTTGAAGCAATAGGATAATTTTTGTTTTTATATCTTACCTGCTCAGAAAATCAAGATGTTCTGTGAATTAAACAATAATTTTAATACATTCTTCAAATCAGAGTATTATACAGGGACTGTACTTTTCAAGACAGAATCATATATCAACCAGTTGGAGACTTTAGTCCTGAATATACTTAGGCAAGTGTCTACAGTGCACTCCCGTTATAACGAACACGGTTATAACGAAATTCCGGTTACAACGAAATAAAATTTAAGGCCGCAACATTATCAACTCTATGTATTTTCATTGTTTATTCATTCGGTTATAACGAAATTTCGTTATAACGAAAGAAAACTGCCGGTCCCGAGGACTTCGTTATAACGGGAGTCCACTGTATATTTATTAAATGGGAAATGTGTGTCTAAAGAAAATCAGCTTGCTCTCTTTTGGTTAAAGATGTAAGCTGTTGTTTGACAAGTGTGTATGCTACTTTAATATTTACTAGCACTGTCACTTGTATAGTTTACTTTTATATACATTGCATGTGATTGATTATTGTTTTTAGCTGGAAGAAAACAGTACATCATTTCTATCTACCACAACAGCGACGTTTGGAAGTTGAAATATATATTCTACCAACCAAGGCACCCCGTACTCAGATGCCCACACACAATCTCTCTTTCTCTCTTCCAAACACAATGTACACACACAAGAACCCACCCCCCCCCCAAAAAAAATATATATAGAGAGAAATAAAGAAGACATGATACTAAAAAGAAAACAGGAGAACAAATACAACTTTGTAAATTATCCTCATGAATTCTGATTATGTGACACACTTCCTTGCTTGCAATTCTTCTCATGTTCATATTTGTACCATGTTCAATTACACTGTGCACCCAGTACTTCCGTCTATCTTTTCTAGCTAATCCCTTCATTATTGCCTCTGCCTTCCATGTGGACTGCCTAATTCACACTGAGAGGCCCTATTGCTGTTTCTCCTACAAAGGAGTTAGCCTCAACCTGTTACATTGTTGCCTAGCAACGAACAGCCACCCAGCACAATGGCTGCTGATTGTGAACAATGAGAGACCCCTCAGTCTGCCTGCTGAAATCACCCTCTCTTTCACGGCTGTGCGAACACAGCGGTGGACACCATGGGTTACAGTGGCAATATTTACTACCTGCTTATTCCCATCCGTGAAACTGAAGGACCTACGCTGCATAAGCCTGTGACCCCTTTCAAAAATACATGCAGCTTTCTGCAGCTTGCTCTTCTACAGATGATCAGAGAAAAAACATTTACCCTACAAAGATGTACATGAATTGAGACAACAAATTTAATAATCTTGGTGACATAAACTAATAATCCTGACACATGATGAATGATGTTTAAGATTCTAAAATGGCATGTGTCCTTCATCATCAGCTCAGGTCTGTAATCTTTATACACTGTACATGTAGTCAGCAGAGGTATCCTCAACCAGCGGTATCAAAGCTACATGTAGACAATGCAGTTCCTGAGTGTGTAAACCAGAAATCTCTAGGTCATAGCTTGTTTCTATACTATTCAAATGAGGGTGCATTGAGGGGCTTCTGCATCTACAATGTAGATGTACAGAACAAAAAGTGGAAGCCATAGTCATAATTAAGCTGCTACTAGTGCTAGATAGGATCCTCCTGAGAATTTTTAATACTGTACTCAATAATACTGTACTCTATCAGTGAATTTAATGGAGATTGAAACACAAACCGTTCATGGACCTTGTGACATATTTAGAGCTTGGTGCCTGTGAGCACAATAATTGACTTAAATTTTCGTTTTCAGTAAAGAGCAATATGATCTTACAATGTATGAAGCTTACTGTTGTACATTAATTGCTCTCTCATTCTTCAACCATTTGGTCATTTTTTAATGGCAATGCTGTGTGATTCTTTGATTTAATGACAATAATATCTCTTTATAGGCAAGTCCCAGATAAGGTCCCGTCAAGAGGGAAAAATTTCATCTTTGCTCAATATTGTATGTTTGGTATCATTTTGAAGCTTATGAGCAGAAGTTTCAAAGTCCATGAAGGAAAATATCATCATGTATATTTATGCAAATTTCAAGAGCTTCATTTGCAAACAGCATTACATATGGGACATTTATACAAATTTATATTTATGCATAGGAAAGCAAATGATATTTGATTTAAGTGGACATACGAAGTTCATCAAATAGTTTGACTTGGTATGTATGAAAATTCAGGGATTACGAATGCAAATTACATGTAGGTAGTGTCCTATAAATACCTTTTAGAGGCATAATATGTTATAAATCAGAATAAAAGAATTTACGATACCTTTTAGAGGCAAAATATGTTATAAATCAGAATAAAAGAATTTACTACAGATTTTGCCAGAAAAAGAAACACAGATACTTGTACGTGTACAGTATGGACTGTGTATGTATGGTGCTGGTTTTGAACATTATTTTAGAGGGAGATTAACCATTAATTGCGGAGTTTCATCGCAAAACTGGTTAAGTATTATTTTTTTAACAACTAAAATTTAGTCGATCAGCAGATTGAGCAACACAATTTGTGAAACCCTTCCAGTGATACAAAAGTGTACCTCACTTGTTACATAGCAAAGAGTATTCTTTTTTTTTTTTGTATGAAGAACGAGTATTCTTGAAATAATGATAGAAATATCCCATGTATTTTCTTGTCATTTCTGCTGTTTTTTTTTTCTTTTTTACAGCTTTGATAGCAAATATATTTCAAATTAACAAGAATGGATTTAACTCATTTTGCAGTCAAACTCTGTCAGTGTGGGTCCTCTACAGTACAGATATCATACAAAAGTATGTGATTGGTGACAAAAATGTAGCTTGGACAATGCATCATGTGTCTACATTTCAAGAGTGAAGCACCTGCAATTTGGATCTGTACAATGTATGTGCCGAGCTCATAGTGAATTAATCAGCCATTTTCCCTTGCAAACAATGTGCCGTACACCATATGGTACAATAATTTGTATGAGCATGGATGTTTATCATGTAGTAACCAGTGTATGACATGTTTAAGTCCTGTGTGTTTGTACATTGTGTTCCAGATGTTTGCCCATGAAGGGGTATGTACAAACATGTACAACCACAGTAGCTGGAGATATCCCTCATTGGTACGGGTACACTTTCAGTGAACCAGACATGAACATGCTGCCCTTTAACTTTTTGTACAGGAAAAAAAAATTGTACGTTATGTTTTTGTTTTTGTTTTTTTAAGTATGTGTACATATTGTATCCCTGTCATGTTTGAATTTACATTTTAAATGCTTGCTTTGAAGTGAAAAAAAGGTCAAATATTAATATATACTGTAAAAGGTAGCTGATGAACACTGTATTGGGTTCCAATAAATTACATGTGAAAAATTCTGAAAGATCTGCTTGCTACTTGTTGTTCCTTCACTGTTTATGAACAAACAGGAAACTATGAACAAGCATTGTATTTTACTTTTTCTTCTGCAGGTAAAAAACAAAAACAAAATGTAATGCGTTTAATATGAATGATTGTGTACAAAAAGTATGCGTCATGTACGTCAGGCAGGAAAGGTTCACAAATGCAAATCATGAACCATGATTTGTATAATACATATTTGTGCAATTCTTTTTTCATCACTGAAGAAGTGCAATTGTGCAAACAAGGCTTCACCTGTCCACAGAACATGCAGTGGAAAACTAATTTAGATTAACATTTTACAGTACAGTGTCATTGCCGTATATGTACTCCCAACACTGTATGGAAGCATAGTTTCGATTATACAGTACATTATATTCACTGTTTGCTTTGAATGATAGAAATGCCAAGTATTTTTGCTTGTTTATTTATTGTTGCTTTTTATAATCTTGCACAATCCCAGATATGATTTTTTGCTATGATGTATTTCAGAATTTGAAGAGGAAACATACTATCATCTAATCTATGGATGCGATCATTAAAGGATTATGATACTTGATGGAATCTCCAAATATTCAGTTCTAAGTTTACATAAATATCACTAATAACAATGTCTGTAATGCGTGTGTACACTCTAAATAGATTGCATTTGCTGATAATAACTATATATATATCAGATTTGAGATATACTGTATGTGTTGTACATTCACTGAAAAGATACAATGCACGTTCAATTGTGTACACATTGGATGTGTATAGTTGACTTTTGTTTCATAGGGACTTGTAAAATGAATTCTACCATTTGATGGCCAGCAAAAAATAAAATAAGGCATGTGAAAATAACATTGCAGACCGGCTAAAGTCTTTTCGTGCATTATCAGATTTCATGTTGTTACAAGCGTTAATCCCATTAATCATTTGACCTAATTGCCCTGCTAGTGGATGATCATACACGTACAATGTATGTCTATATGGGCCATGTATAACTTCAGTTTTCAGTTCATTTGCCATAGTTCTGCCAGAGGTTCTGTATAATGTTGATTGACGGACTGTATTATAGTGGCATACAATTTGTACTCTGAATCCAAAAACTGTATTCAAAGTACATTGTAATTTGGTTGGAATCACTTGGATTTTCACAATGGTTTTCTGTGAGTGTTCCACATATTTTATATCATCGCCTGATATCCATACAATGTAGTCTACTATCCACAAAGTAGAGTCTCCCATAAATATATTTAAGGACTGATGTAAAAATGTTGGTCAATGCAGTAATGCAATGTGTGTTTCTCTACAATTGTGTTTTTGGTCACGCAAGAAATAAAATATTGAAATGTGATAACCATACTGTAGTGACATGTTTTTTTTTTTCTTTTCCTTTTTTTTTTTTTTATAGACATGCCTATAAAGATTTTTATTATGTCCTCCTACATGTACAATTGTATGTTTTCTGAATACATTTCTGTTCATTATACTCTCTTGTTCTATTTAATTTCAGGCAAGCCAACAAAGTATGACCCAACATTCAAGGGACCAATAGAAGACAGGTAGGCCATATTCAATCCAAAAATCATGACAAGTTTGGAGGTTTGTTTGTATACAATTGTACATGCTACTTAATTTACTTGTTTGATGGAGATAAATGATAGTTAAACTAGAATATATCGGGTTGTGTGAAGCAACCAAGGCACAGAATGATGAAATATTTGAAGGGTATTTATGTCTAATTTCATAGCTGAATGATTTAAAGAGATTTTATGTTTTCTGACACACAGTACAATGTAGTTCCTACGTACAACTACTGAGCCAATTTCAAACCATCTGGAGATTATGATAAAACTTTGAAATATGGACATTCTAGGAGACTTTTAATTAAAATGTGCTACAAGTTTTTTTTTTTAAATTTTTAATTACATGTGTGGTGTAGAGGTAGTACATGTTTCATGTTCTGTCAAGCTTTTGATATGAAGTGACCTAAGTGTACATACGCACAGTGTTTGCAAAGCAATATATGGTATCATAAATTTGTCCCCCTTGAAGAGCTGAATACACATTTACCTTACACTACTCCATTTTTGCTTGCTTATCGCAATCACAATCAGCTAAGTCTGATTTGCCCTTTTGCAGTAGTTGTCATGGTAACAGTGATGCCATATCTCTGGCCAAGGGCCCATTCAATTTTAATGGATCCATATCTTGTTCGCTCTGCTTCGTTTTCTACAGGAGCTGTACAGATGTCATCTGCTGCCTTTTATTCATTGTTTGCTTCGTTGGGATGTTTGTTGTCGGCTACTGGGGTGAGTTCATACATTGTATGCATTGTACTTAGGGTCACAGGACAGCTAGTCTACTGTACAGGGTGATAATAGCATTTTAGAATACTGACATGATGGAACAGCAATTCATACATCTGTATATCTTGTTATTATTGTTCAATTTTGTTGTGAGGGTATGTTTGGACCTTCTGATCATTTTATAGATCAGGGCAACACACTTTTGATATGTAATACACTTCACTCAAAAAGATGTGTTGTAAATATATTAATCACTTCTATCTGATTAACCTGTGAAGAAGATTGTCTGAAGTGAATAGAATACACACATACGATGCAAAGTTTGTTCCTAACACAGCATCAGATTTTGAAAATATAAAGTGCACCAGATTCTGACTGATACAACAAAAATTTTAAAATGTCACATCAATATGTTGTGTTTATTTAAATAAAGTTGTATTCACCAATTGTGTCATACTTTATGTACAAATGTACTGTAGGTGTTGATTTAAATGGGATGAATGAAATTGATTATGTCATCAAAACACACCTCTTGAGGCTGTAGCCATCATCTTTCTGGCAGAGTGCCAATTGGTGTATTCGATATTAGATACTGTTTTCGTAGAATGTCAGGAGCTTACCATGTACACAGAACATTCAGAATATACAGTGTAGAGTGAAATAAAAGTTGTACATGAGTATTTGTTAAACATCCAGTCACAATGAGACATACTTTTTTTTTCACAAGGAAATACACATCTAAAGACAGACAAACGCACACAATAATTTTATTCATTTGTTTGTTTGTTTGTTTGTCTTTTTTTTTCAGCTTGGTCTCATGGTAATCCAGTCACTCTCATCAAACCAACAGACACATATGGCAACATTTGTGGATATGCAGAGAATGTCAAGTAAGATTGTCTAAAGTTTCTATACTTTGTACTTGGTTGAAATTTGTGATCTTCTTCTTTTTGCATTCATGTGTTTTTCAACTCCCAACAATATCTCCTCCTGTGCTACAAAAGCCTTGTATCATGTCCAAGGTGGGATATTGGCAACTTTTTTTTTTTCAGCAGCTTTTTTTGATCTGCACCTGAAAAATGAACTACCTCTTTATGCAAGGCTCGACACTAACGGTGGCCCGGTGGCCCAGGGCCACCAAAAATGAAAGTCGGGCCACCAGATTTAAAAAAAGGGCAAATTTGGTCGGCCGCCTCGGATCACCAAAATTTTTTGAAAAGTATGCCAATAAATTTGTAATTCTTTGCACCGGAAATGTTGAGGTTTATTTATGAGTAGATATGTCCAGCTTCCAATTCTTACTATGATAAAATTTAGATATTTGACTCCGGTAAAAAAAAGGACTTTTAATGCTTTAAATTGTGTGTTTGTTTTTTTTCGGGCCACAAAATTTTTCTCTCGGGCCACCAAAGATTTGAAATTGATGATTTTGGTGGCCCCATCGTTAGTGTGGAGTCCTGCTTTATGAAATCAACAACTGTTGATGTGGAGAGCCCAGAGAAAGACAGAAGCAGTGCTTTTACCTCCTTCTTTACCTGTCAGTGAGATATGACCTGCAATTCATTTGGTGGAAGTATGTACACTTGGTTAATACAACTTTGTTACCATTTTTGTATATACTTGTTCTATTTCAATCTTAGCAAGCAGAGATTTCTGTAGACTTTTTTTTCCTTTCCCACTCTTTTGCTATATCAAGTTAAACACAAACTTAATAATCTTAATATATGTTTAAAGGTCATATATTGGGAATTTCATACAGGAATCTCAAATTACATACTTATCTATCAATGTTTTTGAGGAGGAAAGAGCATTTTTTCCTATATGAGTGCACATCATACAGCACAAATAATGGTTTGGTTGCAGCTCAGAACGAAAGATTACAAATGTTCCATAGTTTCACCTGTAGCATTTTCATTGGTATTGCTATAATGACTTCTGACAAGTAGCTCCTGAAGATGCACATTTTAATGATTGTAGCAGAATGTGATTATTTACATAGATCATTGTTTTTTTTTCTTCTGTGTATTAAAGAAAAGTGGCCATTTTCACTCTTGTTTTTGTTGATGGGTGTACAAATGTGTATGCCATGAATGACATTCGCTAATTTATATTGGCATTATATTCAACTTATCATCGACATGCTTCAGGTGTGCCATGTACATGGTATCAAGTTTAATGTAAAACAACTTTTTGACTCTGGTGGCTCAGTTTTTAATAAAACATGAGATGTTGAACTTTATTGACTGTGTGGTATTTTGATGGTGAAAAGGATGAAAAAAGAAAAAAAAAACACTCAAGCATGCAAAAGTTTTGAAAATCAAGTTGTCACAATGGAGATGACTATGAACAAATATTACCCTGCTCATCCACACTACCACAATAAAAAGATTGTCTACTATCTGTTGGAAAAACTGAGTGTGTATCAAAAAACCAGGCGCTCGCAGATTTTCACCTATTTGAAGCATATTCCAACATTAAGGTTTTATTAAAATGGGTTTTTGTATAACGTAATTTCTATACAGCATTACACACAGTTGCATAATTTCGGACCATGCAGCTCATATTTTTCAGACTGAGAGGCTGTTCTGTGACTACATGTATGAAAGACAATTTGTTATGTTCCATTAAACATCACATTTTCTTCATCTTTCTATTTTGGCAGAGATAAGCCATACCTGTACTTCTTCAACTTCTTGGATTGCCTGAGTTCTTCAACTCTCCTCAGTGTAAAATGTCCGACAGTGCAGGTAAACAAAGTCTACTTGATTTATGCTACACATAACAACAAAAACATGTAAACTTTGACTTTGTTCTTTCTTTGTTTCATTCTCACCACCGCAAGGTGGTTGCATTTTACTCTTTAATGTTTTTGATGATTATGATTATCTTTAAAGTCATTTTTTTTTTAATGATTTTGCTTGTTGCATTTAACTGATGCCATGTCTTGATAAATCAGCATCATGTGTATTAGCTATAGTTTTTATCTGGCGATTCTATTGAATACACTCTATATGTAGACACTCGTAATGCTAGTACAGTTATGAATTCCAGTTTTTTTTTTTTTTTTTTTGTGGGGTTCTTTTTGCTGTCCAGGAATATATCATGTGAATATAGCTTCATTAGCTCTATGCCCATTGTTGCAGCCGTTGCAACTTATATGTTATATACTGTCAGATTTAAACATTGATTGTGAGCGCCTTGAGCACCATTGAGTGGATGCGTTGCATGTTATAAATGTCTGTATTATTATTATCATTATTATTATTATTGTGGTGACAGGTATGTGTATCCTCATGTCCAAACTACACGGCTGCGCCGTACACATCGGTCGCCACGAGCGTTATCAACGGTGTCGCCTTTGATGTCAACCTGATCGACTGGAGTACATTCATCTGTGACTATGGTTTTAATCCGCAACAAGAGTATCTCTTGAGTGGAGGAGAATACGTAAGTCACTCACATTACAAACAGGGCCCTCTGGCAAAAATAAAAAAAGATATTTATATGTTTGGAATCCAAAATGAAAATCAACAAAATTGAATTTTCATTGATGGTTAATCCAGCACTGCATTTGAGTGGGGTATTTTATGTGTAGATTAGTTCAGACATGACTTTTTATATGCTTCTAAACCTTGCACTTTTCATTTTAGATCACACGCACAGACTCTACCATGCACTCAAATGAAAAGAAAAAAAAAAATGCAGCCCGAAGGGATAAATTAGTCACAAGAAATTTTTCCTGTGGCAACAAGCTGTCTTTTTTGCCCAGTAGACTATATATTTCTATGAATCTGTTGTGATTTATTATAAACCTGAATAATAGATAGCAGACAATTTTCTGTAGTGATTGTTTTGCAAATGAAGTATAGTGATAAGAATGGCGAGATTGTTGTCATGATGTTTCTTTAATATTCATGTGATAAGTTTGTGAATGACTCAATAGAATAGAAATTTAGCCTTGGTGCTGCAATGTACTTTTGAAGAAGCAAACCATCAAAATGCAGGGAATAAATTTCCAACTTGAATTTGATTAGCTATTTCAGATGATGAATGATATATAATTATATCAAATCGTATCCTGTGTACTTCTATGGAAGAAAACTGCTACACAAAAGTTAGTTTGTGTAGGTGTAGCTGCAGTATAAAAATGCATAGCAAATTACGATGCGATACCAGGAAAATGATTCCCTGAAATATGATGGAATAATCGTAGCCTGGCCAAAGGATTGTTGCATATTGTCAACTTGATAGACACTTCTGATTGCAAATGAAAATGGTGTTGTACTGTCAAATGTACTGAAGTCGCTATAAATAGTCGCCTCTGGCAAACACAGCCATGGCAACCATATAACAAATCATGTCTGCACTCTTCGTGAATGCAGAGTAAAGCTGACATCAGATTTTGGAGAGCCGTTGCCATAGTGATGCCAATTACCATTTCTCATTAGCTGATTTCCCTACTTTCCTTCGCACTATCAGGGATGCCAGTGGCATTTGCCTCCAAGTCCTGAAAAAATTTTGGTGGGGCAGAATATGTGCTTGAAGTGCGCACATCATGAGCACGGAGCGCGAAGTCCCTTGCGGCAGGGGTTCAGGTCTGGGGTTGTAGATACTCAGCCCGATTTTGGACCATTCCAAAATACTTTTATGACCTTTTTCATTTTGGTGGTAATTTTGATACTTGAATGCAAGTGATGTTTACTGAATGGATAAATTCAGACTTGCAAGCACTAAAACCCAAGGAAAAAGGATAAACGGGAAGAAATTACAGAAGTGGCAAAAAAGCTTAAATCAGAGATGACACTGAGAATAATAAACAGAATAGGAAAATCACAATTTTCAGACATTTTGAACAAACAAAAATGTGACTCTAAAGTTTGCTTCCTTTTCAAAAAAAATTTTGCTATTATTGGGAATAGTTGAAAAAAGCTCAGCTATTTTCCAATACTTGAACGCACCTACAAGTTTAGTGTTTTCTTTTGGTCTTATGCACATATTGTTTGTGCTGCTGGAAAACTTTGGTCTTTATTTTTGTGGCTATACACTGTGTTCACTTGATGCAGCTGACTTTTTTCTTAATTATCCTTTGATCTTCCCTCTCCCCCTTTCAGTCAGGTACCGTGGGCCTGGAAAAGATGTTCTCCGATGAGAAATGTGCATCCTATGTTATCCCACAGACTGCATGTGAGTGGTATACTCTCAACAAAGATGTTAATAATGATCAAATCTTATTCAGCAGAAGAAAATATCTATCATGACGTGTAGATGTACATTGTTAGTATTTAACCCGTTGAGGAACGTTGATTTTGCTACAACAGGCATTTCCCCTAGACCTCGGCCTGGCCGAGTATACCGCGGACTCATCCTCCACAGGTTAAAGGTTAACCCAGTGTAGTGTATATTTTGACCCATTGCTTTAAGTTCTCATAGGGTAGAATCCTATATTGCAGTCACAGTGGCCTGCAAACAATTTATAAGTTTGAGGAGAGTAAATGCTGTGTAATACACTTTGTTTGCAATAACCTTAATCTATGTCCGTCACGTTGTTGTGTCATTTTGCTATTTTGCTGGTGTAAATTCTTTTTCAATAAATTTTAATAACATGTTCAATTTTCAATTTGTAGGATTGTGTTGCACCAAAATGTGATAGAATATCGCAACATTGTGTGTTGTCAATGTCCTAGATTCCCTTCTTTTACATGCAATACATGGTCTTTTAAAGACTTTATGTTGAAGGAACGTATAACAGGTGTGTCTTTTTTTAGGACAGTATTGCAAAAAAAAAAAAGAAGAATGAATCCAGGTTTATATGATCTCATCCCTAATTTGAATGGTTGTCAATTACTTTAAGCCAACAAATTATATCTTGCATTTTCCCTTGCAAAAATTACATTCAGTGCAACAACCACTTTACTGTGTGCCTTTTGTGACTGAAATGTGACTTCATGCAGTTGTTTTCAAATTATCTTTTGTGCAGACCTCGGTCGATGTGTGCCATCGTTTCTGGTGAATGCATTGAGTAGCGTGACGGACGTCCTGTCTGAAGACGAGTTCATTCTCACCCCAGGCAGTGAGAACAACAACATCACTGCCAGCAACGCCCAAGATCTCTTCGAAACGTAAGAATGAAATTACACACTTAAACTACCAGTTGCACCACGTTAAAATAGTTTACCAGGAGTGAATGTACACTATTTGTAGAAGTCCCTCAGATCTATTTGTTGCAAAGCTAGTGTGATTGATTATTCCTTGTTTTGCCTTTATGATTCTCAGTCTAAATACCTATAAAGTTAACTAATCTCTTAATGTGAAGCAGATGTTTCCAGTCACTGGAACACTAGTCTAAATATCTTAAGCCTCATCTAGGATCACAAGAAGAAATCAAAGGAATGATATGCATGTTACCATACCGACAAAACTATGTGCGTTATTGATCGATACTTTTTCGGAAATGAATGGAAAGAAGAAGAAGAGGATAAAGACTAAAAGAATGAGTGAGATAAGGTGAGATGAGAGAGAGAGAGAAAGCAAATGGGAAAGAAGTGATGGAAAAAATATGTGACTAGCTACAACAAAAGGATCCTCAAGTTGCTGACGGCTGAGCCGAGAAAAATGAGTTTGAAGTCACATCATCAAAATTGGTCAAAACAATCGGATTTCTGTCATGTCATAATTTTGTAGTCTAATGTTTTATCCATCATCTGCCAAAATTTTGCAGCTAAATGATCAAAGGAAAGGCAGGAAATCAGCGTTTTTCTGGGCCTTGATTTTCCGACTTAGAACGTAACAGAAACGTGTCCGAAGATTTGGATTTAGCGCCGCAGCTAGACTCCGCCCCTAGCAACGAGGGTGTGATCTTATTGGTCAGTGCGTGGCATCCTGATTACTGATGGTTGTGCGTAGATCGCTGGCGCTAAGCTTGAATGAACATCGCGGAGGTTGCCAGGAGCTGCCTTCTATTGTCAAGCGGTGAAAACTGTCTCGCCTCCCCTTGATCATGATGGCGTCAGAAGGAAAACTTTGCAGGCGTTTTTCTCGAAACTCTGATTTCCTCCACCCCTTGACATGCGCTAATAATATCATCGCTATCTCTGCAACCGAGTACTTTTGTGAGTTGTGTTATATATGAAATTAAAGTAGAAGAGTAAGGAAATTAAGTCATGCCATTTTCAGAAAATTGCCCTCCCCCGACTTTCGGATCATTTTGTTGTAGCGGGTCACAAATAGTTAGAGTGAAACAGGAGCCATTTAAATGCTTCTACAAGTAATTGTACCAAGCCAGGTCATAATGAATGGTGAGCTTCATTGTACTCTTCTGCATTGATCTCCATTCTTTGTCGTTTCAATGTTTATATTTACAACTGCATATGGATATCTCTCCTGTCTGACAGATCTGTGAATTTGCTGCTGGATGTAGTTAACCTTGTTGAGGTGATCTACCAGGATGTCGTTGCCTCGTGGTATATCATCCTCGCGTAAGTTTCCCTATGAAGATCAAATGTTATTCTCCCTTGTGCCATTTTGATTTGGATCCTTTAGAATATTTTGTTCAGGACCTTACATAAAAAAAAATCTGCTAGTTTTCATTGCTTGATTTTGATTATATAAGTTATAAATTTGTGATGTCTGGAATTATTTCTTGTTATCTATAAGGGTCAACATGCTTCGTATTCCACTAAATGGAATAAGACATGTTTTTCCTCGATGTTGGAGTAGGCATATAAAAATAGCTAAAATATTCAGCTAACATGGATATTTAATTATGTTTACATTGTTGAATGACAGTATTTGTTTTGATGTAGGAGAAGAGGTATTAAAATTGCAAAAATGTTCAGCTAGAATGGATGTTTTATCATGTCTGTATTAAAGCATTACTATATTTGTGCAGTAGTTTAATCAAAATTGTCACATATTTTGTTTCAAAGCAAAGGGCCAGGTTGTAATATAAGCTTTACATTTATGAGCAAAATTTGCCAAAACTTACACACACTAAGAATGTAGTACCTCCAGTGAAAGTAGGAAGTGTTCCATTAGATATGATTTCAATACAAATACATTTGCTGTTTCATTTTTTATTTTTTAGATTAGGCTACTGATACGTATAGATGTAGCAAATGTATATGTATGTGTAGCAAGTAATATTTGTTTTTTTCTCTTTTGTATGAAACGTTTCATCACCTGAGTGTGAAATATAAAACCAATCGTGGATTTTCAAAGCTTGGCTTATGACCTTTGACCCTTGATCTCTGCAGTGGAATGCTGTTGGGAATGTTGATTGCATTCATCTTCATTGTTCTGATGAGATGGCTGGCTGGAGTAATTGTGTGGTTCACAATCTTTGGCCTCATGGCTACACTGGGTGTTGGTAAGTGGTCTCGTGTTTGGTGTGCAGTGCTTTATGTTTATTTCATAGTGTAACTTTGAAGTTCATTGTACGTAGTATTAGTAAGTGCCAACAACCCAGTACTCATAAAACAATATTTCAGACATTAAATTCAATATTGGAATCAGTTTGACTTTTTTTTTTCTCCCTGAACCAGTGTGGGTTTTGATTGGCTGTCAAAAAGAGAAACTTAGTAGAGGGTTTTTGGGCTGGTCACTGCAAGATATGTGATGAAAACACATGACCCCTTCTCACTTTCATGTCTTGGGTTTTATGAATAGATTGTGAAACTCAACATTTCATAACTTTCTCTTCTTTCCCCTGATTTTGATTATTCCATTTGGATATATCATATTTATTTTAGTTTTTTTTTTTTTTTTATTCATGGAAGTCAACTTTCGTACGTACACTAATTACTGTCATATGCCAACCTGAAAATTCTGAAACACTCATTCTTATTTCCGGATTGTATATCCTTTCTACGTGTGACTATATCCAAACCTGCAGGTATTTACTACTCCTACTACATGTACACCAGTCTGGCTGGTGTGGATGGTGCCGATGCTGCCATCACCTTCACCGCCAATCTCTCCAGCTACTTCCGTCTCCAGCAGACCTGGCTCATCATTGGTGAGAGGCTGATAGCAGATTCCCTTCACTTTGTATTTTGGTTACATTGTGTCCACTGCCCCTACCCCTCCAGATAATCATAGAACTTGTTGGAAAGTTTGGATGTACTGATTGAAACAAACAAAAAAATTATTGCTATCATTCATGTTTAGTGTAAAGATCGTTGATCAATACCAAACATGGTAGTAGAGCGAGGAGAGAGAGAAAGAAAGAAGAAGACAGACTAAGAGAATGTAGATTGAGGTTTATGTCATTTTACATTATACACTACCATATGAGAGAGGATACAGAGATTTCGGTTTGTGTGTGTGTGTGTGTGTGTGGTTTTTTTTTTTTTTGCCTGTTTGAAGTATTCTACATTAGAAGAATGATATAATGTGTGCTACATCAATGGATTATAAGCTGAGGAAAAAGATTCTCAAGAAAATGTGTTAAAAAAAAATCACTGACATCATTCTTTCACAAAAAACTTTTTACATCATGAGTTAAAGATATTTTTATATGCCAAACATGTATTAAAGAGATATGCCCATAACAGACTGATTTACCAATCCAATGTAGTGAAATCAGTGAAAGTCTGTCTTTGGGGTCCTTTTAAAAGCTTTTCCATTATCCCAGCTAGCTGTTTCTGATGAATACACTTCAGTACTTAAATGGAATCTACCCTGCATACATTAGTTGTTCCTATGTCAATCAAGTCTCAGTAAGCTCTCTAGTTCTTGGGAACAACCTTTTTGTCTAAAAAGAAATGTCTATAGAATTTGAATGTTCTAGTAAATAGGTGTGTACTTGTTTTTCTTTAAATCCTTTGCATGCATACAGGCATCATTCTCTCAGTACTCCTGGCCATCATACTGCTAATGACCCTCTGCCTCTGCACTCGTATCCGCATCGCCATCTCCCTCATCAAGGAAGCCAGTCGGTAAGGATCGTTGACAGATCTTACAAGGGAATTTCCCCAAATATGCATACGGAATGAGTGAATGCAGCGATATTAGTATTAAAATCACTTCACCGAAGTTTGAGGAAAATTGCGCGATACATTCAAAAGTCATGAGTTTTTAAGTTTTGGTGCTGACATTGCTGGATGAGAAGACTCCGACATATTGCAACTTCACATGTGGACAACAAAGAAAATATGAAAGGAATTCAACATATTTTCACTTAATATTTAACTTTACCTCTTTCAGAAAACGGGGGGAATCATTTTACTCTGAACATACGTCAGTATCAAGAGGAGGATTTGTGTACTTTTTATGACATATGATTTTTTTTTTTTGCAATTCTCTTTACATTTTGTATATATCATTGCCCATGCATAACATCATGGACTGTTGTAGTCATTTATCCAGAGGTGGCAGCACCAAAGGGTTAAAAAATTCATTTCTTTTGCATGGATTGTCCATAGTTTTCCTCACACCTGATGTGCTCTACATACACCGTTACACTTACTCAATCCATATGACTATTACATATATGTATTTCTTTTCCTTTTTTTCTCCTTTAACCCGTTGAGGACAAGTCCGAGTACATATACTCGGGCAAATGTCTATGGGAAATGTTTGTTGTAGCAAAGCCCATTCTCAATGGGTTAAAGAAGAACCCTCTTCTTTAACAATTTCTCTCCTTCCTTCGTTTGGCACAAATATTACACTTGGATAATTTGTTCCCTTCCTGATGGCTCAGGCAGGCTATTGCAGTTGCTTTTTGACTGTTATCTGTGATGTAACCTTCTTTTGCATTCAGTTTTTCTTTAAAGACAGTGGTCAATAGCTTGACCCTGATGACAAAAAAAAATTCTGTTGACGTGATCATACTCCAAACTGTACACTTTTGGATGTTAAGAGAGATGAATGATCTTAATAGTTCTAGAATCAACTGAGGTTTGTTCTTTTTTCAAAACTAAAATTGGAGCAATAGGCAAATGAGAACATTCATCAAAAGGGAAAAAAAAATCATACTTCAAAGAAGAATTCATTAATTATGTGCAGCATGCACATTTCACAGTAAGGGCCTTCTCTGTAATTGATTTTGTTAATGTGTTTGCAAATCCTGTCCAGAGATTATAGATATCCAACCCCACTCTAAAATGTGAGTGTGCAATCTAATTTCATGTGATTAATTTATGTGTATAAACATTGAATTAATATATCAATATTGGCATGGACCATATGGCTCTGTAGAGCAGTGTGTCTTTGGCAATTTACATGTTAATTGTGCTGTACTGAGTAACATATTTTCTTTTCTTTGCTCTGATTGGTCACAGGGCCATAGGTCACATGATTTCCACCCTCTTCTGGCCAATCATGCCATTCCTACTGGAGCTGATAGTGGTGGCGCTCTTTGCCTGCATTGCAGTGTATCCTTTTCTCACACTTGTTTGCATGATTGATTGCAGCAGATGATTGTACTCGAAGTCAATATTTAGTGCTGATGAATTTCCATTTTATTTTTTATAAGTCATAGGCCCCGTTTTATCAAAAGTTATAATTAATTATAAATTTCCTTACCACACAGGCTGCCATAGACTTATCATAGAAATCAACTATAAGCAATTATAACTCTTCATAAAACAGGGCCATAGAAAGATAAGACTGCCAATTTTGTATGTGAAAGCAGGAATGTCCCTTAATTGATATCTTTTGATTTGTCTATCTACTTACCATTTTTTTTCTATCATTTTTTTTTTTTGACAGTGCTTGCTGTCAGCTTATTTCAAGAAGCATATACTTTATATTTTCATGTAAGTACATTGTACATGCTATCTTAATCTTGCTTTGCAAAGGCTGTAGTTTGGATTTTTTTTCCTATCATTTTTTTTTTCTTCTGTGGATATGAATAACATTTATGATATGGGTTTGCGTATGTACAGAAAATACCAGAAAACATCATGTACGTTTGGATAAGTACAAACACATTTGTTTTTCATACTGATTTTGAACTAAGTCCCATGTTAGAAAGTTTCGTACACTCTTGTCATGTCACTTGATTTTAATGAGCTGCATTTAACAGCTATCAAAGTAAAATGCTTATATATATATATTTAGTGATGGGCTGTTGCTGAGCTGCTATTGTAATGGCCTGGGGGGCATTTCATGAAGCATTTTGCCCGACAAAGTTGTCAGACAAAATGACCCAGCTTCAGCTTCATGAAGGCAGGTCAGTGTGTCCTAGCTGGATTCCATGAATATTGCCCTGTCTTCCAAACCCTGTGTAAATTAGCCTTGACTCAAGCCGTCATCCTCAGTTATCTTGCCACCACTCATCGCAACATGTATGTAGTGGTCGATGCACCGACAGATTTTGGAGTTGCTAATGGCACATCTTGTGACCAGGCTGTAAGTGTATAATCCCTTCTCCTTTAATGAATAAAACAAGTAAAATGATTTAGTTGCACTTGTAGAGTAGAGACCTTTGATTAATTACTGTCCTGACAATATTGTGGAATTGGGGCGCTACATGCATGGTTTATATTTTGAATTCAGTTGTTAAAACTTCATAGCGTTAAGTGTTTCTGCTTGTAAATCAATATTTTACTCAATTTACCTCCAGTGTGACTTTTAATCTGGGCAATTGTAAAAGATATCAAGTGTCATTACAGGAGGTGTCAATTTCTCTTGTGACGGTGCATTAGAATGCAAAATTTTGTAGCTTGAAATCCAAGAACTTTGTAATCTGTGGACAAGTTACCATCCATACAAATTGTATGGCTCATTTCTTATTTCATTCATATCAAGACAATTCGAAGATATTGTTTATAGAACTTCAGCAAAGATCCTCCATCTGAAAGGATATGTTATCATTAGAATTAAGACCTCTGCAGATATATGTTTGCACGTAAGTCAACGTATTATATGATTTTGACAGTCTATCCGAGCCTCCATTATATCTTCCTTTTGAATGATCTGTGTGAAGACAAGTTTAAATAACCAAAACAATGCGATCCTGATAAAAGGTGGGACCCACCTTTTATTAGGAATGCTTTGTTTTCCTTTGGTTATGGATATCTCAGCCATTTCAAAACCGATTTCAAGCAAATAAACTTTAAATTCCTCTTAGAATTTTACGCTTTTTAACATTTTGTAAAGTGGTTTCTAAGTATTTCATAAAAAGTTAAAAGCTGAATTCTCACCTCAACCAATGCTGTTCCATATCCCGTTATCTGTACATTTCTTTGGCCCCTATTCATGGCACTCGTTGTACCCCTCACAGACATTTGCCACCAACAACACAACAGCAATGTGCATCTTCAGCGAGTACGCCCTGCCCAGCTACACCATCTACCTGCAGGTCTACAACCTCTTCATGTTCTTCTGGCTGGTCAACTTCATGATCGCCTGGGGTCAGATGACGCTGGCTGGGGCCTTTGCCTCCTACTACTGGGCCTTCACCAAGCCCCAGGATATCCCAGCTTTCCCTCTTCTCAAATCCTTTTGGCGATCCATCAGGTACAGTATACTCTTACAGCTTTAAACGTACTCATAGTTGGTCGTTTTAGATGATTCGTCATGTATGGGGAACATCTGTCTCCATACGTACATGTAATAACATCCAGATGTGGGCAAACCACATGCAAAGGAGAGCATGAGATTAGAAAAAAAAAATAAAGCAGCAATAATTGTGTGATGAATTAATAAAGATTGCTTTCAAGAAGTGATCCTATGAAAATGAAGCTTTTTTTTTTAATTTTCTTTGTTAGCTGTTGATGCAATGCAAATGTGCAACATTGCAGAAGGGCCATATTATCTTCAAATGGAATGTTTGCACCTAATTGAAAAGATATTTATTCTTTGCATATATATTAAAAAAAATTAAGCTCAGAACTTTCCTTCATAAATATTTGTGGAAATGTAATTATACAAGGTGAAGGAGTGCAGAGTCACATTTTGTTAACCCGTTAAGGACAACTCCCGAGTATACTCGGGCAAGTGTCTATGGGAAATGTGTGTTGTAGCAAAATCAATCCGTCCTCAACTGGTTAATATCAACAGGAATACTTACCGGAGTCTGATTTCTTCCATTCCAGGTATCATCTGGGTACCATAGCCTTTGGTTCCCTCATCATTGCCATCATCCAGATGATTAGGGTCATGTTGGAGTACATAGAGCAGAAACTCAAAGGTGCGTGTGAGATTTTGCAGCTAATGATGACGACGACAACAACAACAACAACAACAACAACAACAACAATAATAATGATAATAATAATGATAATAATAATAATAATAATAGTAAAAATGATAATAGTAATGATAATAATAATGATGATGATGATAATATGGATAAAAATAATAATCATAGTAATAATAATGATGATGATAATAATAACAATTATAACAACAATAACAGTAATAATGATAATAATAATAATGATAATGATAATAATAATAATAATAATGATAATGATAATAATAATGATAATAATAATAATAATAATAATAATAATAATAACAATAACAATAATAATCTTTATCCAGGGTAGCCTCTTCAGTGTTGCCGCTGTTCTACCAAAGGGCCCTGTCATTTATTATTACCCTAGCATTGCTAGGTACCTATTTATTCACTTGGGTTATGAGAGGGACATTGTGGGTAAAACCATCTTGTCCAAAGACGTGAGCGCTGGGTGGGAATCGAAATTGGGTCCTCTGTTTTGGAGTCGGGAGTCTTATCCACTATGCCACAGCACCCCCGATGTGGCAGGTACAATTGTACAAGATTTGGTAAAAAGTCACTATGGTCTCCGTAAATTCATTTGGATTTCCCAGGCATATTTTGTCATTTGTGGGTTGTATGAAAGCGACGAAGATCAGCATTTGCTGCATGGAGAATGTGTGATTGTTCAGGATATTTTGTATGTGTGTGGCTTGAGTGTTGTGTTCATGGTCACTTATTGTCATGTACGTGTGACAGATTTTGAGTATTATAAGGTCACAGTTAGATATGGGAAGAGAAAACAATAATATGGACATGGGTGCTTGCTGTTGAAAATATTTTTGTGATTGCTTCACTTACCTTGTATATGAAAACTATTGTCACTCTGTCTTAAAAGTGAAAAGCTGGGGGTACATCAATTCTTTAAGTTAAATTTCAAAGACTCCTTTATAGGAATATAATGGACGAGTTTGACTGTTGTCATGGCATGTTTGTCAGACTGTAAAGTGCAGCATACTCCTTCTATGGCAATAACTCTCATGAATACTGAATTGTATGCACTTGAAATGTGCTCTTGCATGTACAGGCACAAGGGGTCCTAAGAATCAATAAATTTGAGGTTTAATGTGAAGAACCCTGCCCTCCTTATTTACAGAGTGTGATTAATTCTTGTATAATTTATCTCAAGTAATCATTGTTAAATTCAGAGTAAATTATTCTGCACTCTAACTATTAATGGAATGCAAACACAATGCAATTAGTATTCATTTTCAAATGCTGTCATGAGTCTTTGCAAATATGGTGAAAGTAGACTTTGCCAGTAATTTGATATCTTTATAGGATGGAAGTATACTGCTGTATTGAATATAGATGGTACCAAATAGCTGCATGTAAATTGACTTGTAGGCACAAGGCTGGAGCAGTGTTTAACTTGCAACGTGCTTTCCAGAATTTGGGCCTCTTGGTACACAAATGGATTTCACATGCTGACGAAGATTGTTTGTTTATACCGGAATCTCTCTCCATCCCCTTCATGATAGGCAATGCTGAGAATGAAGTTGTGAAGTTCATCATCAAATGTCTCAAGTGCTGCTTCTGGTGTTTGGAGAAGATCATGAAGTTCCTCAATAAGAATGCCTACATCATGGTGAGTATAATGTCAGTCATAGAACATTTAAATATGACTAGACATGTGCCATTTTTTGTTGTTTTTGTTCAATCAATTTGCACACCTCATGACTTGTTTGTGCCCGAGGTACTGTAAAAGTGGATATTTTCCCGTGACTAATTTTTCGCGCTTGGCTGGGTAAGAAGAGTTTCGTGTGTTTTTAATTCCGTGGAATCAAGACACCAAATACTGGAACATAAGGCATGCAAAAATATTAGCGTGCTTTTATTTTCACGCTAGCTTCTGGTTGCGTGAAATGCGCAAAAATTACAATACCGCGAAAATTTCCACTTTTACAATATGTTGTTTGCCTGCCAGTCTATCCATGTGTAAACTATGACCTCCTTTCACCACGATATTAAAGCTGAAAACAACTGAAGATAATCCATTTCAGCTCGACATATTTGTGTACGATCTGATGAAGTGCTGGTGCTGAAAAAAGAAGAAGAAGAAGATGAAGATTCCCACAGAATAAAGGAAGTATAGACCATAACATCATTTACTGATCGCACTACGATTTGATTAGCATTTCATATAACACTCAACTGACTAAATACTGATCAAATCAAAGGGGAACACTGACAGGTTAAAGTCATATTCTGATAGGTCCTGCCTTCTCTCCTTTTCAGTGATCAATTGAGGTAAAACAATTCTCTGTATAAAACTATTTCAGCAAATATGGTGCATCTCTGATATCATGCAGTTGGCACCTGAATGACGTCAGATGTGAAAGATTTCAAGAAATTTTGTGAATATTTTGATAATCATATTGCTTGCATGGATCATCTATTTTCATTCCATTTTTTGCTTAGTGCTTTCTTTGAACGTTCTGCATCTAATGAATTGATTTACACGTACTGAGGACTGAGGACTGTGCCTCTTTAAAGTCAAGATATCATCTTCCTCTCAAAGTGATAAGCAGTACGCGGCAAAATTATGTAAATTGAATATAATACTGCAAAGAGAGGAGAAAAAAAAAACAGTTTGAAAAAATGTCAGTGTGTCCCTTGCAGTGGTGGATCCAGGCGGGGCACACTGGGCACCCCCCTTTATTTTTTTGTTAAAACAAAAGAAATAAAAAGACAGAAAATGAAGAGGGGTGGGGTGCGTGCGCCCCCTTTAATTTTGTGAAGGTGCCTCCCCTTTACGGAATTCCCGGATCCGCCCCTGCCTTGCATTCAGTATGAACTTATGGGAGAAATAAGGTAGCAGAAATAACTTGGACGATACCATCAATTGTACGTCTTTTTACAACCCATGAACTCTGACCTAACATATCCCACAGTTCTTGCCTTTCATGTTCCTTCCTGTCACTGTTGTTTGGATTGGAATTTTTAAAAATGGCGCTTTTGAAGTTTACCGCTGACAAAATAAGTCCATATCTATGTGAGATCGAACAATGCTGTAGGCATGATGTACTATACAGTAGTCCCATCCATAGGTTGACTTTTTTACCTTTCCTTTCACTATCTACGTTGTATTTCCCTTCCCATTACAGTGTGCAATCTACGGGAAGAACTTTTGCACATCGGCCAAAAACGCATTTTTCCTGCTCTTGAGAAACATTCTCAGGTGAGTGGCAATGCACATGGATCACAGTGGTCACTTTGAATGCCTGCAGATGTGGAATTGAGTGTGGGAGCTAGGAACCAGTTTTTTGCTCTTTGGAAATAATCAGCATGAAATTAGCTTGTATAGCAAAATGAATTAGAGCTATCCAAGTACTGCAAGGCTAATACTGATTATGGCCTTATGGATTCTGGTCTGAGGCTGTAACCTGTAGAGTGAGACACCTACACATCTATTTACTTGTGGTAGTTGATATTAGTATGTTGCTGCTGTGTGGTCTCAGAATTTGAGCCAGACAATTTTCAGTATCCAACTTACTATAGACTATTATCATCACTGGCAAGATGGCATACAGTAAACTTTGTATGAGTCAGTCTTTTGGAGTGAAGAAAGTGCTTGAGTTAAGTGCTATACTGTAAAAGTGATATACATGTACTGTGATTCAAGTGACAAACTGTTACAAAGTGATATTGTAAAGTGATAAACTGTAAAAGTGATGGACTGTAAAATGCTGGAAATTTTTGCATAGATAAATAGATATGTGTGTAATAATTTTTGTTTTAATTTGTATGATGCTGTTGCATGTTGCCATTAATTAGTTATGAATATTGTTTATAGATTGTATGCACGTCTCCTTTATCAAGCAGACTCATGTGGGAGGTACAAAATTTGAAGGCATTTTCCGTATCCTCTCTGACATGTGACAGGGTCGCAGTGGTCAATAAGCTGACCGACTTGGTCCTGCTCATGGGCAAGCTGCTGACCGTTGGGTTGGTGGGCGTGGCAGCCTTCTTCTACTTCACCAATCAGATTTCGTTCCTCTCCAACCTGGTCACCGTTCCTGACGTGACCTACTACTGGGTCCCCATCATTGTAAGTCATCTCTCTTCTGGATGAACATTTGTATGCTTATGTATTTGTGTTTATGTGTGCATTTAGGTAATAATCTCCTCCTCATCCTGGAATTAATGCATGAAATGAAATGATATTCTAGAATTGCAAGCTTTCAATCCTCATGGTAATATTCAATTTCTAAGTACTTAGCCTGTCTCTTTCAGACTTTTGCTGAGACAGAAATTAACTTTATATTGATAAGTGTTATATTTTCTTCGAAAACATCACAGAAAGTTGTTTGTGTGCTTGTGTGTGAAGAGAAAGAGAGAGAGAAAACAAAAGAGATGGAAAATAAGAAAATGTGTGTGTGTGAGTGTGTGAGACTACAAGTACTATCAAACAACGTTATAAGTTTTACTGGAGTTTCACAGAAAATTTGACGTTCCTTGCTATTACTGTATACGGCATATATATCGCGAGTCTGAATTTTCGCGAATCGGGACTTCACGACAATTTCGCAAGTGATTAAATTCGCGATCGTGGAGTCCTGTACTGAACGGAGAAATGTGTACGCGTACGTCACATTCATATCGGCATCAGAGTTGATATTTTCGCGTGTTTTTAATTTCACAAATAGCAGCTGACTCGCGAAATTCGCAAAAATAAAAGCCTCGCGAAATATTTGGCGTATACAGTATAATGTCAGCAATTGTGGTTATAAGTAGAATGATACAACCAAGGATTTCCGTCTTGTGGTTCCAAGGTCTGAATCTGTTGGCAGCAGTGGTAATGTTTTTATGCATATATAGTACTTTATTATCAGTTGTTGCCAAATGCTTTGGAGGGCCGGGACTTGAAAGTCCTGTATTACCTTTGGGAACAGGGATTTTGATAAAAAAAAAATCAAGATATGACATTTGATGCATATATGTAGGTCTGTTGTACCACAAAACATCCTATCATATGAAATTTTTGCAATAAAGCCTAAAATATAAGGAAATATCTGTATTTTTCTCAATAACTCGTACCTGTAGACGGCTTAGTCTGGAAACATTCTTATTATAACTATTGTTCACATTTGGTATATTTAACAATACTTAACATTGATTTTACCGATTCAAACTTTTACAGTGGTTGTTTCTATCCCTAACTCACATTTTAGAACTATTTTAAAGCACTAATGCTTGGTTCTTGTTTCATCTGCAAATGGTAAATTATGCCTTTAAAACTGTTGGTCCCATGCTTCTGATTTCCTTGAAGTACTGGTACCTACTTATATTGCTTCCTTTGTTTCCAAATGGACTGAGCCCAAATCGATTCATAAGGAGAAAAATAGAGATGTACCCAGAGAATGTGCTTCTTAACCGGTCAATAATAGTGACATTTCATCTGTGAACATATTTGTGCCAGCCTTTCCATTTTTTCTTGACTTTCTGGCGCATCATTAGCAGGATGCCTTGCTGTGAATAAATACTTTATTGAGATGCCCTTCTTATCACTTTCTTCCTCTGTAGGTGATGGTCATCGGAACCTATGCAATCGCTGTGAGCTTCTTTGGAGTGTATGATATGGCGGTGGACACCCTGTTCCTCTGCTTCTGTAAGTTTCTTTTTCTTTTTTCTTCAATATTTTGTTGTTAATAAGTTGATTTTATACATAATTTTCATAATACCTGAAAGAAAAAAAATTACAACATACAAAACAATATATTTTCCTAATCACTCATATCCTAAATGACAACAATATTTCTCTTACTTCTTTGTTTTTCTGATATCACATGTAAACATATTATACAAATATCGTCTGTTGAGAATGAGAAGGGCGTTAAGTGGTCTTGAACACTATGGGTTTTGTGGCAACGTAACGCCCTTATCATTCTCAGCCGACGATATGATCTCTGTGATGGCTAGCGAGTGTGTTTTGGCACATACATCTAATTTCAAAAGCACACATTCATTTGCTTAGATATTCAGAACAGTATAATGCGTTTGCGTACGTAGCATATGACTTGCAATAAGAAAGGCACAGGTACACATGTAGCAGTTATCATCTAGGCAAGCTGTTTAGGCAGGCCAGAGTGGCATATGTGTAAATAATATTTGCCTATGCATAGGTGTTAATCTTCTTCTGTTTTTTTCCTTTGCAATGCTTGTGCCAATGACTCTGTTATTATTAGTCTCTTTTTAAAAAACTACTTTTCTTGAGGCTGAGATGTAATGAGTTCATCCCTATTTTTTGACATTAAGTTTTTTGACATCTCCAAAAAAAAAAAAGAAGAGAGAATAGGCCTATAACATGTATATATTATCACGATTGTGAAATATGTCTCTATTGGCAACGTCACCCCCATATTTTTATTAAACCCACAGTGGAGGATCTAGAGAGGCACGATGGCTCAGCAGAAAAACCGTACTACATGTCCAAGGATCTCATGGGCATCGTCGGCAAGAAGAGTAAAGTAGAGAAAGAGGATTAGATCTGCCGGTTGGAGCAATTTCCAGAGCTGACCTTGAACTCTTGTGTCCAAAGGACATCATTAACAAATATAACACCGCATGCAAACACTGTGTGACTTTTGTGACATCATCAACATGTTGAGGAGAGGAATATTGAGAACCTGATGGAGAACTGGATTGATGGATGCACATGGAAAATAGAAATCCCCCAAGGCATCAGTGATCTCTTAAGTTATTGTGAGTGTCTTGGGTGACGCGAGTCAGAACCAGCTACAGTGATGTCAATGTATATGCACCCATATGAGCAAAACTTTCCATAAGACAAAACTTCCACCCTGAGGAGAATTTCCACATCATTCTTTTTAACTGCAATTGAAACAAGTGGAACTTCTCAAACTTTGAAATGGCTGATGATATTTGAAGATGAATCCTTTGTTGAATAATGATTGAAAAAAAAAAAAAGATTCAGAAGGTGTTTACTTTAAACCCTCAGCACAGAGTTAGGTCCCCATACATGAACACCTATATCCAGTTATAACCTCTTTGATAACCCCTATGATGCATCTTTAAATTGATGCTGTCATTGTTATTTAGTACAGTTCAAACTAAGTTATGTACACATGTCTTGTGAGTGAATGAAGATTGAATATATGAAATATAGTTTAAACACTGTTTGAATTTTCATATTAGCCATGCTGTACTGATATCTTTCTGTTTTTGTTCAAACAGAAATGGAGATATGTAAATAGAGTAATCATTTTGTGATTAATTTTTTTGTTGCGTGCATGTAGACAGACTTGTTCCAGAGATTTAATACGGTCTAAGAACTATTGTGGCTGGATGAGGAAATACTGAAATTGATAAAAATTGTGTTTTTTTTTTTCATCAATAAATCTGAAGTGTACAGGGAATTTGAGATGTGAATGGAAGAGTGGAGTTAAAAAGCACGAGAAGATATGTTTCAGCCATCAGATGCCATTGAGAACTTGTACATAATGGTAAGATTAGGGACATCAAGATTGATTGTGCAGCTACTGTACTGTGATTGTATACTCTCATTACACATTACAAAATACTAGCCATGACATTCATAATTCAAACTTTCAATAAGTATAGCATTTTTAAGATGAGTTTTTACCTGGTCTTAAACTCATTGAAATGTATAGCTGCTTGGCTTGCAAACAGAGGGAGATTTTTTTAATGTTATTGTCTCATATCCACAGTCAAATCCATCCACTTTTTGAAAACAAACAAACCAAAAAGCCAACAACTCGTTAATGGTCCTGTACTTATGTGACTTAATTTTGCAGGCAAAATCATATTAGAAACCGGCCTCTTTCACAGAGCATTTTAGGGAATGACATCTACGGGACCGTGGGCAATATGCGGTGTCACTTTCTAAATGAAATCTTGTGTTACAATTGTTGATCTTGACATCCTGTTCCTTGATTTTAATCTCACAGCCATGTTTGAAATATTGTCAGTTTTGAAAATGCACAGCACATATTCACTATTTCCTTTGACACGCCGTTGGGAAGTTGGAGACATACATTTGGGAAATCACTTTCTCACTCTATGTTTCTATCCATACAACAACAACAACAACAAAAAGAAAAGGAAGATGAATTCATGCATTCTGTGTTTCATGATCTGGTATAATAGAATATTCCAGACCTTGATTTCATCTGCAGAACAGCCCATTCTTGTGAATACACAAGTCTGTATGCTGCTTGGGAATTGGGTTTTAGTGCTTTAAAACAAAAAAGGGGAAAAGAAGCAAGCATATCATTTATGCATCATTTTCTGTTTTCCTGCATGCTGGATAAAAAAGAGACCACATTCTTTGTGCAGAGCCTACAACTGTATGTATGTATGTATATAAGTGTGTGTGTTTGTGTGAGTGTTTGTGTGAGTGTTTGTGTGTGTGTGCACTGGTGCATTTTAATTTTTTTTTTTTCACACATAGTGAAGGTCAACAATAAAGACATGTCAAATTTCTTGCTTGGCAGAAAGGAGATCGGGCGATATGATGTATTGACACCTCGGCTGTTTGCTAGAATAAAGTTTTTGTAGGAATTAGTAGCATGTGTGATGCATAGCCTACACAGAGTGGTGAATGGTAAAAGTTGTAACATATGCTGAATGATGTTGTACTGTTCTGTATATTTCAGTTGTTTGTAAGCCCATATGGAAATTGTTTCATTCTTGTCTATAATATGTGCATATCTTGTGCTTTAAATTGTGCTGTGAATATAATAGCATGTATCAGGAGAGCTGGGGAAAGTGTTTTGCTTTGCTTTGCTTTACTATGTAAGTTCTATGTGCGCAAATAGTAGATTAGAGATACAGTGTTTCTAACATACTGTATACGCCATATATTTCGCGAGTCTAAATTTTCGCGAATCGAGACTTCCCGACGATTTCACGAGTGGTTAAATTCGCGACCATGGAGTCCTTTACTGAACGCAGAAATGTGTACGCGTACATCCCATTCATATCGGGATCAGAGTCAATATTTTCGCGTGTCTTTAATTTCGCGAATTACAGCTGACTCGCGAAATTCGCGAAAATAAAAACCTCGCGAAATATTCGGCATATACAGTACTATTCCACAAAGTAATCTTTAAGTGCAAAGGAAGATGGTAGAGTTCATTCTTGGTGTGTTTAAGAGTAGTCTTCCTGCAAGGAGGCAACCATTTACAAAGTATATATATGTGGGCTTTTTCTTTCTTTTGTGTGTGTGTACAATTGTTGATATCTTTATTTTTTTTTTCATAAATCTATCTATCCCACCCGCAGCATTGAATAACCATTGGCTCTCATTGGCTGACCATAGAGTATCTTTACAAAGAATTTGTGTATATGTTTTGTGTGTATTATTTTTTTTTTTGAATTCATCTTTTGACGTATATGATATATCACAGATCTATTGCATTCACCTTGAATTTATATTTCATCATATCTTGTGCTATTGCTTGTGGAATTCAAAGCCTTGACTTTTCTATGAAGCCATATCTTACAGTAAACTGTCTCTTGAAAAGGGGCTGGCTAGTAACTGATCAGTGGGGAATCAGTGGGAATGCTGGGGGATGAATGTTCCAATCCTTGTGGGATTCATTTAAGAGTACATTACATATCTATTGTTGTGTGAAAATCATTTGCTTCAGAATGGTCTCATATTCAAGTACTGTGAAGTTTAATGTTTACAGGTTAGCATGCCTGAACAGTGACGGGGTGATCGTTAAAGCTTTTAATCACACTAGAAAAGCTGGGGGATGAAAATGTAGTGTATCACATAGAATTTAAAACAAATCTATCTTTACTATTTTTTTTTTCTCAGAAGGATCTAGCTCTAGTGTGCAAATCAACATGGGCAAATTTTTGGTTTGAAAATTGCAGCACAAGATCAGCTGTTTCACGCTGTACAACATTTCCTGCAGACTTAATGTAACTTATCACATGATAGAGTACATCTCTACGGTATAAATCATTGTGCACTGATGCTGAACTGTGTACCAGTATGCAGGGAATTTGTTTATGATCTAACATGCAAGGGATGTGTGGATTTTTTCCCTGTGAATTGTGCTTGTACTTGCAATTTTGATACTGAACTTTGAAAATTTTGATGCATGGTCTGTTAGTTCCAACAGGCACCATCAGGTCAATGCAGAAAAAACAAAAACAAAAAACAAACAGGTGGTGGGGGGGGGGAAATCAATGAATGGATTTGGCAATTTAATTTGCCTTTATGGGTGCCATCTTTAAAAAAAGAAAGGGAAGAGGAATTAATGAGTGAATTTGGCAATTAAATTTGCCTTTATGGGTGCCATCTTTATTTGGTTTTATTTTCATTTCATTATCGTGTCCTCTTGAAGAGGATTGGTACTGCCGTCTTTCATGCTGAATCATACGTCTTTCTTGTCATTATATAATGGTGAACATGCCTTTGCTATTCTATCCAATGGTCTTTCAGCTTTCACAATGATGAAGTGTCCTCTGGTTGTTGTTGTTTTTTTTTTGAGGCTTGGATTTGTATATTCTGTCTGTCGTTTTCATTGTTATCTTTTTATCACTGGGTCATTCTTAGAGCTGTGTATATGTGGTGGTGTGATTTTTCCGAGGCTGATGAATTCTACAGAGAGCAATTAATGAATGCTGAACCGTCCATGAAGACTGAAATGACAAAATCGACCTCTTTGTCCCATCTTGTAGCTTCACTCTGGGCGCAGAAAGGCACAACTCTACAGTGCCTAGACAGGATGAGCTAGTTTACTCCATTCTCGCACTAAAACCAACAACTGTTCGCCAATTAACTAAGAGGTTATCCCATCTTATTTTATCATTTACAGGTGAATATGTTCATTTTCTTGTGACAGAAATGTGATTTTAAAGAGTGCTCGTGCTGTATATTTGTACATTTTTAACACTTGATAAAGATTATTTATGTATTATATGACATGTATGAGAATGATATGTAAATAAAGCTGCTCTTTTCACCATGAATAATAATTCGTGTAAAATGTTTCTGTCGTTTCATATATATATATATATATATATATATATATATACAGGGCTCGACACTAACGGTGGCACGGTGGCCCGGGGCCACCAAAAATGAAAGTCGGGCCACCAAATTTCAGAAAAGGGCAAATTTGGTGGCCCACTTCGGGCCACCAAAATTTTTTGAAAAGTGTGTCAATAAATACGTAACTTTTTGCGCCGGAAATGCATAAATGCATGCAGTGAGTGTGCAACTTATCCAAAAAAAAAAAAAAAAAAAGGACTTTTATCAAAGTCTTTTTTTTTTTTTGGGGGGGGGGGGGGCACCAAATTTTTCTTTCGGGCCACCAAAAATTTGAAATTGATGATTTTGGTGGCCCCATCGGGCCACCGAAAAATAAAGTTAGTGTCGAGCCCTGATATACATATATATATATGTATATATATATTTTTTTCTTTTACGGACAATATATTCATTAACATAAAAGCTGATATTCCCAGTTTTTAAGTTTTTTTTTTTTTTAATGAGGTCACAGACATTTTCGCAAGATTTTATATTCGTGATTTGACTTGAGACACCAAAGCTATCGTAAATGCAGCAATGCTTGTCAGTTCACGATATTTTTGTGTGTTGTTAAATTCACGGCCCCAGGGTTGTTAGCAAAATTCGAGGAAATTAAACCATCCCGAAAATAACAGTTTTCACAGTGAGAGGTAAATACGAGATAGCAAGGATAGGAGAAGAGAGTGAGAGAGAGAGAGAGAGAGAGAGAGAGAGGGAGAGGGAGGGAGAAAACAATTTTAATGGGTAGATAATAATAATAATAATAATAATAGTAATAATAATAATAATAATAATAATAATAATAATAATAATAATAATAATAATAATAATAAGCGGGAGATCAGAGATCCGAGATTCGGAGAGAGAGGAAGTGGGAGAGAGAGAGAGAGAGAGAGAGGGGGGGGGGGGGTTCTGTTGGTCGAAAGAAGCACCCAAATTACTCACACATGGCTATTTTTATTAAAGCGCGCGAACCTGCCAGGAAACGATAATGACCGAAATGGTAAACATAATAATACAAACTGGAGTGCCTATCGACACAAGCAGATGAAAATTAATGCAGCAGTTCTAGTCTAGCTGTAGCGATGAAATCACCATGTGTATTGCAGTACAATGGCATCGATCTTCATAACTGATTTCTGCTTGACGAGAAGCTCTAGTGCCTATTCGACAACTTAAGATGGATCTCTTGAAGAAATATACATTTTCTTTAAATCTATATGGAAACTATATAAGAACTTTGTGGGAAGATTTATGTTGCATAAGGTGATTTTTCCTCACCGTTAAACGTAGAATACATTTGAATGCTATGCCCACGACTTCTTAACATTGAAAATAGATTGCTTGAGATGTGAGTATAGGTCCACTCTGTAATTTTAGAGGTACGTGTGCGTGTGTGTGTGCATGTATAAAGTCTAATATATAATGACGTGTGATTTTGTATTATACCGTAGTGTTTTCGCATGTTTATTTTGTGCTTGAATGGTGCGTTCGTGAGCGGTGTAGGGAGTGTGATGCAAAAGAGCTGAAGTACATGTATATCTACCTTTTCAAGACAATAGTTGAGCTTACAGTCAAAGAAACAAGAAAAAAAAAATCAACACAATAAACTATACTAAAACAATGCATGATACAGTTCCTTGTTCTCACTTGGGATTTTTGATCGTCATTGCAAATTCAACCTATGATGTCACAATAATTGTCTGCGCATGCCCAACCATGTTTTATTGTGATGCGCGTAGTCTATGACGTGTTTTAATACATTGATTACCCTACGCGCGCACGTCATAATGCACCCCTAGGTAACAATGGATAGATCTTGTAAATCATATTTTACCTAGATTATTTAGTAGTGTGGTCTTACGTACGTTACTTCAAAAAGAGTTTTACGAAAATTTCCCCTCTCCCCATACGAAGCTTGTAAACTGTGACCGATCAACTTTGATATTTCCGAAATGGCCAATGTTTTCACAAGGAGATATGGCAAGCCTCGTACCACAACATTCTCCGACTTTTGCATCAAGAAAGACCACCCTCATACCCGCCCTAAACTCCCGCGACTCTTCTCGCCGATTCGGCGACACAACCCACACTCCCCGGGCCTTGTTTACCAGAGTCCTTACAACAAGGACAACCTGGTGAGTATAATGTACCAAACTGGAAAATAAATCTAGATGAACTGATTGACAAATTACCCCACATCGACGTAAATAAACACCGAATTGATCAGTGTTTTAGTAGTAGCCATGATAAAAAACCATGGGCGTACGTACTCGAGCATGATTTGAACCTACGCCGATCTCCGGACAGGCGTCATCGCTCTCCAATAGACCACCGCGCGAGCTTGTGCCCGACAGCAAGTGTTGGTTCTAATCCTTATATCATGCTGCGGGTACTGCGTAGTTATTCATTTATTTTACTCGATGTAGGGCAATTTGTTAACCAATTGCAAAGAAAAACATCTCGACGGAAGAATTTCATAAATTTGACAAATCTAGATGACTTTTTTCAACGTGGTTTAAGTTTTGAAAGATGTTACTAACGAAGTTCTTTGGCTTGCAAAAACAGTATCAATATCTTTAAAAAAAAATAATTTATTATCTTTTTTTTTTTGGGGGGGGGGGGTGGGGTGGGGGTGGGGTGGGGGTGGGGGTGTGGGGTACAGGATTAGACAGTTAGTAAGCCTACATACAATAAAGTCGTGCATTCAAAAATATGAGAAAATGTTAGCTGGGTGGTCGCATCCGCTACTGCGTTGACATTACAAGTCGTCCAGTGAGTTCAGTCTTTCTAAGGCCGCTCGATTTTCGAGAGTAGATTTGTCAACCATTATACTAAAGGACAAGTTCACCTTCATAGGATTGAGAGAATGCAGCAATATTAGTAGAACACATTAGTGAAAGTTTGAGGAAAATTGGATAATCGATGCAAAAGTTATGAATTTTTAAAATTTTTGTGTTGGAACCGCTGGATGAGGAGAATACTAAGGCTTGTGATGTCATATGAGTACAACAGTTTAAAGAAAATGTAAAGAAAATTCAACATATTTTCACTTTTTTTCGCATAATAAAAGAGCATTTGACTTGCCTCTTTCTAAAGGCAATGAGAATAATACCCATAACATAATAATGTCAGTAACTAGTCAAGGGAATGTGTACTTTTTTCAAAAGATGAAATTTTGTGAACTTCTCTTTATATTTTCCTTATATTGTTGTACGCATGTGATATCATACACTGCAGTAGTCTTCTCATCCAGCGGTGACTGCACAAAAACTTCAAAAATTCATAACTTTTGAACGGATTGTCCGATTTTCCTCAAACTTTCAACGATGTGTTTTACAAATATTGCTACATTCTCTCAATCCTTATGTTAATGAAGGTGAACTTGTCCTTTAAAAAGTAAGTCGTTCTTGTCAAACTACAAACAAATTTAATTCCGCATTAAAGGGCTCATAGTGTTGGTTGAGACCTAACCTCGGCTTTCTAACATTTTTTTTTTGGTGAAATTACGAGAAACCTCTTATGAAATATGAATGAGCGTGTAATTCCAAAAGGAATTCAACGTTTATTTGATGAAAATTGGTTTTGAAATGGCTGAGATACCCAAAACAGAGCAATTCTAATGAAATGTGGGACCCACCTTTTATTATGATTGCTTTCTTTTACTTTATTTTTGGATGTCTCAGCCATTCCAAAACCGATTTTCATCAAATAAACTTTAAATTCCTCTTAGAATGGTATGCTCTGTATTATTTTACAAATGGCCTCTTGATATCTCCCAAAAAGTTAAAAGCTCAATTCTCACCTCTACCAATACTGTACCATCCCTTGAAAGAAAAAAAGAAGAAACATATTATTTTTGATATTAAAATGAAATGATAAGAATTTCTCTTGAGCATGGATACGTTTAATTTCTTTCTTTGCAGACATTCAGTATCTGGAGTCCGAGGACTATACACAAAGACTTCGAAAATAAGTTTTCACACATGCGTAAGTAGGGATTTTTCAGTGCAAAACGTATTCCTGTGCGCGTGTGTGTGTGTGTGAGTGTGTGTGTGTGCGCGTGTGTGTTTCTTTACGTATTGTGCTTTCACATCGACAATACTTGATAAACTGTCTAAACTAAACGATAAACCACCTAATGAAAGTGGCGGACAGAATGCAAATTTCATGTTACCGTTCTAGAACACATTTAACGGCACTTCCCCCGAGGACAAACCTCCAGATTTAGGCACTAATTCTAATGTAACAAATATCGATGAGTCGATCTGCAGCCCATCAAAATCGACCTAAAGGATTCTAAATGATATCTTTTCTGCACCGAAGTTTAAAGGTGATTTATTTCACTACGAATTGGAAAATTAAACTGAAACAATTTAACGCTCTTGTGAAAGAAATGAAAATGAGTTTGTTATTCAGTGCAATTACAATTTGCTATCGCCATAAAATGCAATTAAGAGTTTAGTTTCTTGTATTTTTTTCCTAACCAGAGGAAACAAACTGGACCTGCAGGCATGAAGTGCGAAGCAACAACCCGCTGGAAGTTGGTAAGATATCCCACTTTTCTTATATTCAAAACTCGAGAACTAAAACAGGTGCTTTATCAGTCACAGGCGTTGTTTACTAGCGCCACCTTGCGTCTGGGAAAGAAGCCTCTTCCTTGTTGATGCGCTCTAGATCTACCCGATCATCCTTTCGCGCGTGATTTCTAAACCTGGGGGTATTTCATGAAGCATTTTGGTCGGATATTTTTTTCTGACAAACTGTTACAAGCTACTGAAATCCTTGCATCTGATTGGCTGAGAGCAATTTTGTCCGACAACTTTGTCGGACAAAATGCTTCATGAAATGCCTCCCTGAAGGTCAATCACTGCAGTATTCAAGTACCCGCATAACCACGCAGATGCAACGATACACGCATGCATGCAAATGATACGTCCGCTTCTTGGAGAAATTTGAACCAAATACAATGTAGATCAACTCGATTCGTATGCTCTCCTATACAGATCAAAAGAATTAATACAAAGAGTAAATAAAAGATTCAGATTCAGAGAATTAGGTAAAGTAAATCTGCGGTAGCATCAGTCTCGGTCGTTCTGACATTGATATTCCAATAATTATTCTCTCCTTGAAGCATTCCCGAAAGGAGCCAACCAAATTGCGGTTGACACTACCACGATTTCTACGAGGGCCAGCGCGTTATCCTTTGGTGTAATTCGACTGATATATTTCAAATTTCGGAAAATCGATGTCGAATCTTTAGTTCCCCAGCAGATATTCGAGATATTTCTTTTAACGATATGGAAAGAATAAACTAAATGGATGATCCGTGCAGAAAGCGACTACTGAATGAATGAATACAGGCAAAGGAATTAATTGGCAAATGTGACATGAATAATTAAAACAGACTGACTCAACAACAACAACAACAACAACAACAACAACAACAACAACAACAACAACAACAACAACAACAACAACAACAACAACAACAACAACAACAACAACAACAACAACAACAACAACAACAACAACAACAACAACAAAGGGGAAAAAAAAAAGAAATCTTGAGTCCGGATCCAATGAAGACGCAAACACCAACCCCTGTACACTCTTCACTCGACTTGGGCAATCTGGCTACACTGTACAAATGAATCCCGAGTTGATTCCACGTTATTATTTTTATAAACCATTGATCGAATCTTTCACTGACCCGCCTCAATACCCTAGGAAAGCCGCCGAAGATCCGCTACTCGATCAGCTCCACTTCCCGCTTCAGCTACCAGGATCCCGCTATCCGCATGTCGAAGTGGAAAACCACTTCTAGGCCCACCATGCCGAACAGATTCAGCAGCAACCCAAACACGGAGCCAGTGGCCGGAATAGGTACATTTTTATGACTTTTTCAGACTTATCCCAACTTGAGCGACTTCAGTTTTGAATCTACTAAATGTCACTAGACTAGGCGAGTCCAATGTAAACATCAGTCACAATATGCTATGAAAATGAAATGATCTGTGTGAGAAAATTTTTTTTAACTTCATTATGCACTTTCTCCAACACATTCTGCTCCGACATGTTGGGTGTAATTACTGTATATTAATCTCTCTCTCCTTTAATCTCTCGTAAGTTTCTTTCTATTACCATTCATATTTGACTCGCTGTATGCACCACCTGTCGGTAATGCAGTTCTATATTTCTGAATAATTACAGAATTTCAATTGCACCAAAATATGGAGATATGGAAATACAATTTTTTTGTATGTGAAAAAAATTGAAATATTTCCATTGCAAGTGATAGATAAATCAACATAGAATCAAATACAGGTGTGCTATCACCATCAAGAGACATTCATGTCGGTAGAGTATTATTACATGTACTTCGTGGTTCCCATAGCAACAGCCACCACATAATAATGCACTTTGGTATACTGTGTGATGTTTGTTATTCCTAAGGTTTGTTGATTTATAAAAGAAAAAAAAAAAGGTTCATTAATTCAAAGATTTGTGACTTTATTCCAAAGGTTTGTTATTCCGAATGTTCGTTAACTGGAGAATAAGATACAGTTCGTTATTCCAAAGGTTCGTTAATGTGAAAATGAAATAAGGTTTTTGAATCCAAAACTGAAAAGAATGTGCGTGCGACTTTATACCAAAGGTTTGTTATTCCGAATGGTCGTTAACTGGAGAATAAGATACAGTTCGTTATTCCAAAGGATCGTTAGTCTGAAAATGAAATAAGGTTTTTGAATCCCAAAATGAAAAGAATGTGCGTACAAATGAACCTTCAGAATTAATAACTACTTTTGTGGCGTGATTCCTCAGGTTCGTCAATCTGAAGGTCATCAGTCCTAAAATGAAATAAGATTTGTTATTCAGAAGGTTCGTTCATCCAAAAAGTGAAATCTGGTTTATTATACCAAAGATCCTATACGTAGGATCTTTGGTTATACTGAAGACATAAAGTTCATCAATCCAAACATGAAATACAAACGTATCTTCGGAATAACCAACCTTCAGAATAATGAACCCTATGTCATTTTCGGATTAATGAACCTTCGGAATAATGAACTGTAATCAATGTGCCATATACATACACACATTTGGTTCATCATTAGTTTGTTCACACTTCCATCTGACATTATGCATCACTCGGTCCACTCAAATCATATTTATTCTCTTTCTATCATCCGTTCTCCCGCTATCTTTACTTCCCCAGTTCCCAATGCCAACATCCTGCCCCCTCTACCGGCAAAAGATGAGAAGAAGATGCCCGCACATCCAATCAAAGTCCTGAATGAACTTCTCAATGATGACCTCTAGATGAGCAGAGGGGTAGTGAACTACCGGAAAAAGGACGATAACACAAATTTAATGGTTATAACTTTAATTTTCTTTAATTGCAACATGAAAGATTCACACTTTGAGCTGGAAACTAAGTTGAGAAGACATTCCATTCTGAACTACAATCCCTCTTAACAAAATCCCACCACTGGGCAATGCATGTCCATTTCATGATTACTTAAGAATAACATAACTTTCATGGCAAAGGGATGAAAAGAAACTTGACAGACATCCTTTGCTTTGAATAATTGAAGTATTTGGTAGCACAGACTGTATTACAGAAACTCTTTGATATCAGTTATCACCTGAAGAGACATTAAAAGGACAGTTTTGAGACGAAATCTCTGGATCATTGGCAGTTTCTTCTCGGAATTGCTGGCCGGGGTACAGTAAAATTTAATACTGTACCACATTTCATGCACATCTTTCTTGAAGAAGACAAGAGTGCTTGTCTCTGAGAAATCACACATGTCTCAAGATGCGTCAACTCCAAACACTGAGTCAACGATTGTTTAACTTTTGTTTCTGTGTACTTGAGTTGGATGTATATTGGCACAAAGATGAGACTATTGAAGACATGTGTTAGGGTATCTCATAGAAAATTCACGATGCCTTTTAAAACATTAGGGAGTTTTCGATTGGGTGAACGAGAAGGACGTGCCGCCGAGCGCAACCGTACGCCAAGGCGTCACGTCTGTACGTTGACCCGCTGCTAAAACACATTTCGATACAAATAAAGTAGGTACCAGAGGCTGTAGTTTGTATGTCAGCGCTGCTGCTGTGACGTATCAAGATCATAAGCTTTCATGTAATTAGAATATAAATAATCTCTCGAAAGAAAAAGGAAAACAGGTGAACTGAGCACGGATTTCCCGAGAGTCATCGTGCTCTTTTGCACGATAACCCGAGAGGAGTGTGACGTCATAGCAAGGTGGGTTGAGCGCGGCGCAACCGATTTGGGTGGACGGTGATATTAAACCGGGGTTAATGCGTTCAAAATTTGTGCGATGAGCCGAGGGTCGACACTTGCGCATGCGCAGTACGTAAAAACTACGTCATAACAGGGTGACGCCTGGCTCAACGTGCATATCGAAAAGTCCCTAATGTGGGGAGGACTACAGCAGCTGTTTCAAAATGCTGGTATACAACCACCTTTATGCTGGTATACAACCACAATAATTCATTTTCACTCATCAGGAGAAAACTACCTTCATACTCGAAAAGGGCAACAAAATGCGATGTGTCACTTTCATTATGTAATCGCCCATTGATGCAAGTACTGACACAAATTATAACACATGGGTGACAGAACTACCTGGTATGTATCAAGTTGAGTTGATATTCGTAGTCATTTGGCCCTCACTAGAGGATAAGAAGACAAGAGTGTATACCTCAACACATTTTTAAGAAGGTTTGAAATGCTCTTGGTGATTCTGCGGCCAAAGTGGTGAAGGGACTGGAAAACTTTGAAGTAGGGCAGAAGATGCTGTGTTCATTGTCTGTAGTAGTATTCATCGATTTTCAAAGAAAGACATTTATCAATTTAATAGTTTGATTCTCCCAGACATTGGCATTCTTGGGTCATCACAACAAAAAAAAAAACTTGCAACAATTTTCTAATCGCTGAACTGGTCTAGTGGTATGCAAAATGTGTTCTAAAAGTGCAGGTCAGGGTTCAAGCCCTACCTCTGAGCTTGCACCCTGAGCCAGACACTTAACCCCCGATTCTCCTCTCTACAAATCTGTGTGAATGGGAAGCTGGAACAGCTGTTTTACTTCTCTGCAGCTACAGTGCATTTCTTTTAATTCTTTTTTGATGCCTCGGAAGTTTAAGATATGTGTCCACATTTGTATTTTCTTCTGCCTAAAGGCATGTTCATGTAATATATAAATATATGGGTTACTGTAAGAGTGGATATCTTCATGTGACTAATTTTTCGCGCTCGGCCAGGTGAGAAGAGTTTCATGTGTTTTTAATTCCGCGGAATCCAGACATCAATTACTGGACGAAATGGCAAGCAAAAATATTCGTGTGCTTTTATTTTCGCGCTAGTTTCAGGTTGACTGAAATGCATGAAAATTTCAACACCACGAAAATTTCCACTTTTACAGTACTACATCATATATCACCAGTTAGAGATGACACTGTCTCCTTCTATACATGGCCAAACGTCTCACGTCCTGTGAATGTAGCCTCCTTTCATAATTTCTCACCACTTAAACTGACAACGAGGCAACGTTGCTCGCTGGCACTGGTCTGACGGTCCCTGACCAGTAAAAAAATCACCATCAGACCTGTAACTTTTTCAGGATATGGACCAGTAAAACATGGAAAATCTGGGTATTTACTGGTTGGACAGACAGGTTACACCAGTAGAGGAAATGGGTTTACCTAGTGTGCAACTCTGCATCAGGTAATCCATATTAAGCAGCCAAATTGAACATATTCCACATTATTTGGGCAGCAAATGCAACTTTGTAGACCAATGACCCACAGCTAATGACTCTTTGTGTGCCAAAGCATTAACTTTAAAGGCAAAATTTACCATTTGCAGATGAAACAACCCCCCCCCCCTCCCCCAGCATTAGTGCTTTAAAATAATTCTAAAATGTGGGTTAGGGATAGAAACAACCACAGTAAAAAAAAATGAATCCGTATTATCTATGTTAAGTATTGATAAATACACAAAATGTGAGCATTAGCTATACTAAAAATGTTGACAGACTAAGCCGTCTACTGTTATGGTTTGATGAGAAAAAATACTGATATCTCCTTCTATTTTAGGCCTTATTGCAAAAATCTTATATGGTAGGATGTTTTGTGATACAACAGACCTACACATATGCATCAAATGTGATACTAGTATCTTGAACATCTTTTTTTTTTTTTAAAATCACTGTTCCCAAAGGTTAACAGGACCTTTAACTTGCCAAGCTTTGTCACCAGCATTTAGTGATCCACTGACACCTGACCCAGTTGTACAGCAACGAGTTCACTCAGGCATAGCAATGTGCCTTGGTCCAACAGAGAGACCATGGTGACACAGTAAAGATTAGGGGGATCCAGCAATCTCTATCTATTACTTCAGCCAAGGGAGGAAGTTATGTTTTCATTACCTCCGCCAAGGGAGGAGGTATAGATGTTTTCATTACCGTTGGTTTGTTAGTAAGTTTGCCTGTGTGCAAAATAACTCAAAAAGTTGTGCTCGGATTTGGATGAAACTTGCAAGGATTATAAAATTTTAAAGATTTTAAAAGATTATAAAATTTTGGTAATGATCCAGAAATTTGGGTGGATTTTTTGAAGGATTTTCGATATTTTGGCAGGTAGGGTCAATAAACTTGGGTGTTCAAGCTGCGCATTTTTGAGATTTTCATACGTGCACTAAAGTGCGTGCTCTAGTTTCTGCTATGGCGAGGTGCGCAGCTCAGCTGAGGGTTTATGACGTAACAAAGGCTTCTATATTGGGAAATCGGGCTACGTGTATTTTTCAGCTTGCATACGTATGGGTGGAAATCACTGATCACTACGGAAGAGGAAGATCATTGGTGGAAAGTAGCTGCTTGGCGGAGGTCTGCACTCTCAGAGTGCTTTTCTAGTTACCACAGGTTTGTTTGTTTGTCTGTGTGCAAAAATAACTCAAAAAGAAAATGTAGAGAATGACACAAGAACAGATGAACAAACTTTGGTAGTGATCTGAAAATATTTATGGATTTTATGAAGCCTTTTTTAATATTTTGGCAGGTTGGGTCAACAAACTTGGGAGTTCAAGCTGCGCATTTTGAAGGTTTTCATACACGCACTATTATAAAAGTGCATGCTCTAGTTTCTACAAGGCTGGCGAGGCTCTGCGGTACAGCTGGAAATTGATGACTTATAACAATAGGCTTCTATACTGGGAAATCGGGCAATTTTCAGCATGCACACAGTGGGTGGAAATCACTAAACTTATTTGGAGAACAAGAGCAGTGGTGGAAATGAGCTGCTTGGCAGAGGTCTGTGCTCTCAGAGTGCTTCTCAGTTGACGATTAGTTTCAAGACATTTGTGCCAATCTGTGAACAAAGCACTGTAACATGTATGCCAGTCAGCAAAAGAAATGCTATAGGGGCTTACTGATCACTGAGTTTGATATCTCAGAGAGTACTTTCATTAAATGACTCAAAAAATGAGACACGTGATATTCATGAAAATTTGCCTTTGTTAGTAGCACCAATATGGAAAGCTAAGCTCAGCACTCTCTGTAAACGGTCATGTGACCTGCTTCTAGAGAAACGACCTAAAGATATAAGTACTAATGTCTTTTTATCACTCCCCTCATGATGTCATCTATCACCTATCGTCCTCAGCAATCTTCAAGTTGTCCATGATTTCACAGAGGTCAAAGGATGGGTCCCACTGGGGCGACACAGACTTTGCGTACTCCTGGAGAGCTTGAGCGCTTTCCGCCTGCCTCTTGCGCATCTCCGGGGTGTTGACGGCGGAGGTGTCCAGCAAGCCATACACGATTTCGTTGACGTCGTCCTCCATGGGACTTGTTTGAACGGTGGGAAAGTGGGTTCGGATGTCAGAGAGCAGCGTCTCCTTGAGTTCATCATCACGGCAAGCAAAGTTGAGGATGAATATGCCTTGAAAAGAGGGAAAAGTTGAAAATATATGACTTTTATTAGAAAAGTAACTTATTTTGGCCTTTTGATTTTAAACTGCACACAAAAATAAAACTGTAACCCCAATTTCCCTGGTATTGGCAAGCATTTTTTTTTTCCTTCGAAGTTTCCAAAAAATACCTGTCAATGAGAAAGAGATTATTTCAACCCAAAATCCCAATTGTGCCATCATGAACTTCAGGTTGGATTGTGGTGTCATCACAACTAAATCTTTGCTACCCTAGCCAGTTAATATAGGGATCCTTTCCAACCATTCCATTCACAACAAATCTTGTATCATAACTGCCAGCCAATTTCTTTAATAATTACATAAAAGCCAGATGTAATGTACACCAAAATTGCATTATGAAAGTAACTGCTTAAGTTTCATCTCTTTACTACGCAGTATAAACTAGAGAAGCACTCTGAGAGCGCAGACCTCCGCCAAGCAGCTACTTTCCGCTGATGATCTTGCTCTTTCATAAAGATCAGTGATATCCAACCACACATACATGTATGCATGCTGAAAATCGCCCGATTTCCCAATATGGAAGCTTTGTTACATCATAAACCCTTAGCTGCGTGGTGTGCCTCGCCCTAGCAGAAGCTAGCGAACGTACTTTAGTGCGCGCATGAAGACCTCCAAAATGCGAAGCTTGAACTCTCAACTTCATTGACCCTACCTGCCAAAATATCGAAAATCCTTTAAAAAAATCCATAAAAATTTTTTGATCACTACCAAAATTTAATCATCTTTTCCTTGTGTCATTCTTAACCTTCCCTGCATGTTTCATCCAAATCAGAGTTCAACTTTTTGAGTTATTTTGCACACAGACAAACTAACTACTTACAAACCAACGGTAATTAAAACATGACCTCCTCCCTTGGTGGAGGTAATAAAGTGCTGCATGTTTCTCAGATCTACCTTGCTTGGGGTGTAAGATCCTCTTCACCTGCTCCAGCACAGAGGATTCCAGGAAAGCTCGTGGAGGGCAGCTGATACCCTGAGTGGTGTCCTTACTGTCCACATCGAACATCACCACATTGTACACAGGGGGAGAATCTATTGGGGGAAAGAAATGAGAACCAGTCTCATTAGCAATAATATGTTAAGAAAGACAGCTCACTAATTTATTTGCAGTGTTTGAGTTAGAACAAAAGAGACAGAAGGTAGATGACAGAAAATGCATTACAATAATTCCTCGTGTGTGTGTGTGTGTGGGGGGGGGGGCAGAGACATAAAAAAGAAGAAAAAAAGAAACAGCAGATACAATGTACAACAAAGAAAGGGAAAGAAAGACAAAATGAAAGACAAAAAAGAAACAGAGCAACAGGAAAAGATAGAAGTGAAAATGGGGGGGGGGGGGGGGAGTACCAAAGAAAGGAGGGTAAAGTGAGAAAGAAGGAGGATAATAGGGCAAAAGATAGAAATGTCCGAACAAACAGACATAAAGATGGATTTAGGGTTGGAAGAAAAAGCAAGAAGTGGGTAGGATGACACTTGTGCATCAGCCTTACCAGTGAACACGAGCTCCACACATCAAATTCTCGTATATGTGGGACCATGGCATTATCACTGAAGAGAGACATACATTTGTACACATAGACCTTTCTCAGTGAAAGCAGCCTTTGCACACAAACCTTTCTCTGCTTGGTTCTTGATGAACTCCAAACCGTCCTGAATGTGAACACGTAGTCTCTCGTCCTCAACCAGTCCAAACCAGGATTTTGCGATGTCCTTCAAGGCTGGATCAAGCTCCACCACATCCAACTCCAGCTGTGGAACCAAAAAAAGTCAACAGAGAGAGAGAGAGAGAAAAAAAAAAAACCCACACACCATGAAAACAATTCCCTAACAATATTTTATTGAATTTCTTTCTTTACAAGCTTTCATCAGATTTGTGCATATTGAGCATTATCTAAAAATTCATCTAAGTTAGTAATTTGAAAGTTTGAATTGGTTCAGTATATGTGACCCGCTACAACAAAATGATCCTAAAGTCGGGCGAGGTCGATTATTTGAAAATTGCACGATATAATCCCCTAATCTTTCTGCTTTAGATTGATATATAACACATTTTATAAAAATAATCGGCTGCGGAGATATCGATGTTTAAAAGAGAGCATGTCGAGACGTCTGGAAAATCACTGTTTCGAGAAAAGCGCCCTAAAAGTCTTCCTTTCGACGCAATCGCGGTCAATGGACACGCAAGTCAGTTTTCACCTCTGGACAATAGAAGGTAAGCCCTAGCAACCCCCGAAGAGTTCATTCAAGCACATCAGCGTCGGCGGTCTCCTCACCAACCAATCAGTGACCAGGATGTGAGAAGCGGCTGAGCATAGCGCACCCCGCCCGCACGCACCAGTCGACTGGGCAGTGTGCGAGCTTCACGCTTCGGTTAGCAGCAAACAGCAAACTGATCAATGAGATCACTCTGGTCGTTGTTAGGGGCGGAACCTATCTGTGGCGCTCAATCCAAATTTTCGAACCAGTTTCTGCTTCGTTGAAACGCTAAAAAACATGGCTCAGAAAAACGCAATTTTTTGGTCTTTCCTTTGATCATTTTGCTTCAAAATTTCGACAGATGATAGAAGACATGTTAGACTCCAACAATATATCAAAATCAGAAAATCGTAAGTTTTGACCAATTTTAATGCTCTGACTTCAAACTCGATTTTCACGGCTTCAACTGTGCGCGACTTTAGGATCTTTTTGTTGTAGCGGGTCACAATTTGAAAGTTTGAATTGGTTCAGTATTTGATTGTAATTGGTAACTGGCAATCACTTATACAGGCTTTTTATATCTTAATTTAAATCCCTCCGTATTCATTAATTTTTGTCATTTCTCATTGTATCTGTTTCATTTCTTTTTCCAAGCAAAAAAAGTATTTCATATACTATATTACTTAAAGTGCAATCAATTGAAGGGAATGGCTTCTATTTTGTTATAAGTATTCCTTTGCAACAGGATTACACTCAAGCACATGTCTAACATGCACATTTTGATGGACACGTGATCATCTCTGGTAATCTGACAAACAGGCTGCATGTCCGACATCCACTGATGTAAACAATGAAAATACAGTCAAACCTGTCTATAGTGGCCACCCAAGGGAGATGAAAAAAAAGGCCGCCCCCGCTATAGACGGGTTATCCAACTTTGTGTGCATTGCCTACATGTACATGTATCATGACATCTTTGAGTACTTACATGTACACAGTACATGTATGTGTGTACGTATGTATGCACACGTGTGTTTCATGCATTGAACAATGCCAATGTTTCAGTGAAATTGTTGCACAGTAGCATATGTACAGTAAGTATTATGACTGAATGAGTGATAAATGCAGCGGTGGCGATCACTGGACGTTGCCCAAGAAGACTGGCACAACTACAAAGCAGAAAAACATGCTGAATTACTGGCTCGGCCATGGCTCCATCGGGTCTGTGGCCGCTATAGACAGGTAGCCACTATACACAGGGTCTTTAACAGGGCTTTTCTCTCGGGGGGGGGGGGGGATTTTTCAGTGGCCGGTATACACAGGTGACCGCTACAGACAGGTGGCCGCTAAGGCAGGTTTGATTGTACATGAAAACATCAGAGAATACTGGAGGAGACACATGAAAGTTGAGGCCATTGTGAGTCAGGAATGGAAATTTCCTTTTAAGACTGAAGTTACTGACAGTGAATAGAAAGAAGAGTTTTACTGATTGTCATAGGGTAATACTGTGCACCCCACGACCACATCTGTCCTTCAACGAAACTCACCTGCGGAAAGTGTTTGTAGAGGAACATAGGTAGAGCCCCTCCCCCCAGGCCCACCAGGACGGCCTTGGCCCCACTGCGAAGCAGCTCCACGCAGTCCGGGATGAGGGCGAAGCCCGCCACCATGAGGCGATGGAAGGCCATGGACAGGTGCCAGTGGTCGACACGCGTCTTCGTCTTTCCCCGCTTCTTGCCACTGGCAGACCTCACCTTCTCTGTACAGAGGAATGAGAGTGGGTGTCACTCACAGCAGAATAATAATAGGGCCCATTTGCGTTGTTGAATAGAATGGTTAAACTTGCATGCTCGTGTAATTTTTGGAACCATCGCACTCATAGACATTGAATATTTGCATACTATTTCGCACGGTTTTCGTACTGTGAATGCAAATACACTGCAAAATACATCGCAAAATACATTGTGAAATTCTCATTCTGTCGTATTCAGGGTGGTAATTCAAACACATGCGAGCTTTGAGTGTGAATTGTGCCACAAAATACCACTCATCGCACTGCAGTGTATTCCTCACGTCGCCTGACACATTTCCTGTCTTCTCACCGAAGGAGATGTGCGTATGCGCAGTGCCTGTAAACTCGGAGAGGTGAGTTTTGGGGCCAGAAATACCAAGTTAAAGGTATTGTTTATCATTCATTGGGAACAGTGATTCAAAAAATGATCGTGATATCACATTTGATGCATAATGTGTAGGTCAGTTGCATCATAAAACATCCTACCATATAAAATTTTGTAATAATGCCCATTAAGTTATTTCTGTGGCAAGACAAACAATTTCTCTTCAGGAAGCAAGAAAAGGAAAAATTAGAGTTTGTGCAATTGGCCCTGTATTCTTCTCCCTATTGATTTGTGTCTTTGCTATACGACAAATTTCTCATAGATACCTGCCAAAGTTATTATAATCAACATCAACATCATCATCACCATCATCATCATCATCAACATCATCAAAATCAACATCATTATCATCATCATCATCATCATCATCATCATCATCATCATCATCATCACCATCATCAACATTATCATTATTATCATCCAGTATATTCTGGACCAGGCTTCCACGGTTAAACAATGAATAGTACAGTGAACTAACTATCATGATGAATTTGCAAACAGATATAACTGACTGCATGCATGAAAAGTGTTGTTTTCATCTCTGTTTGAGTAGGGGTACCGTGGTATATTGGATAAGACTCTTGACTTCGAACTGGAGGTATCGAGTATACATTTTCCTGGCAATTTCAAAGTATACAATTTCCTGGCAATGGAAGAGGCTGCCCTGGGTAAATCAGATCAAATTATTCTACCAGGTCAGACAAGTTTTCCTTGAATCCGAATCTACCCCTATGTGTGCTCCGAGTGTTGACTGGTAAAGAAAACTTCATGGCAATGTACACACTGTCCAAGTCTCTGGTACTGAAAGGATTAACAACAAGCTTACATTTATAAGAAGATAAAGAGAAGAAAGGGTTAAAGAAAAGGGGGGGGGGGGCAAGAGCTGGCTCAGTGTAAGGGGGGACTGTAGCTTACTCTAAAAGAGGATATTTTCGTGTTTGGCTAGGTACAAAAAGATGAAGTTGGTGTGTTTTAATTTTGTGGAATCAACACATTATCAATTAGCGCAACATAAAACTGGCAAAAAACATTACGAATGCTACAATTTTCACTCTAGTCTCTCGTTGCGCAAACGTGTGAAAATTTCCACATTTACAGACTTTACTCACCAGTGACTAGCTTGGCCTGTGACTGAACCAGATTCAGATTGGAAGAAAAGACAAGTTGTCTGTAGAGGTCTCCGTCTTCCCCTTTCACATCTTCCACAATGATCTCGTCATTGAGGGACCCAGCTGACTGGTATTTCACCTCCCGATGGCCGACATCATTACCAATGGACAGAAAGGGAACCTGAAAATGTACGCACTCAGATGATTCTAAAAAATGTTAAGTGCACCTAATTTTGATCTGGGCCAAAATGAAAAATGCATTTAAGTGTATGCAACTGGCAAATGCAACTACTGCCTCTTAAAGGTACTTTATAACCATTGGGAGCAGTGATCTAAAAAACGTTTGATTCATCACATTTGATGCATACATGTAGTGTAGGTCAGTTGTATCACCAAACATCCTACCATATACAAATTTGCAATACTTTAAGCCTAAAATATATGAAGATATCACTATATCTCTCCCCAAACTATAATTGTAGACAGTATAGTCTAGAAACAATTTCATTATAACTATTTTTCACAATTTGTATATTTAACAATACTATACTGATTAATGTTTTTACACTGATTGTTTCTATTCCTAGCTGACATTTTAGAACTACATGCAATTTGAAGCAGTAAAACCAGGTTTTTGTTTTATCTGCAAAAGGTAAACAATGCCTTTAATGAGCTGCAGGGTAATTGGTACCTTATAGTTTACCCACTTGCAGAAGTCAGAATGTATCGCTCACTGTAAATAGGTGACGGAACAAAAATGGAAAAAGCTGCTTAAATAAGGATGAAAACATAGCAGTGGTAAATTGTAAAATTCAAAACAAGAAGTGCACTCAAAGTTTCAATTACAAAATTATATGTATTACAATAAGGAAAGAGAGAGACACACAGACAGAGAGAGAGAAAGAGAGAGCTCCCTGGAAAAGGTGCCCTGGCAATGCTGTCTGCATCTAAAGAAAATCTTTCAAGTGAAAAGAGGAAAGGTCCATGGGCCGCTTTGTTACAATTCTTGGGTGGTCATCTCTCAGCCCTTTACATCTAGGTATTAATAAGTGTTTATTGCCTACAACAGGTCCCATATTTGACATAGTGTCCTTTTTTTTTTTCTTCATTTAATGCAGCCCTTAGCCATTTCAATTATAGCTATTACGTACATAGACATTAATAAATGACTATTAGCTACAAAAGGTCCCATGTTGAACATATTTTTTCTTCTCTATTTTTTCCCTGTCTTCTTTCCCCAGTCAAGGCAGCCTATTGCTATTTCCGTCATAGTGATGTTGATTGGAAACTGCATAAATGACTAAACCTCTACTTCTGAATAGGTTTGCCAAAGTGCGCCCTCTATCGGAGTGTTCACCTGAGTTTTTTTGACATCCCGCCAGGCGCCAACTCCATGACCTTGGATGACAGCTCTGCCTTGATGGTGTCGATAGATTGGTAGGTGTGTCCGCGGTGCAGCGTCACGACAACCAGACGCTGAAACCCCGCCTGCTCGGCCAGCTGTCCCCGCCCCTTGTCGCTCACAAACAGAAATTCAGTCTCTCTGTCAGGACAATGGAGGAAGGCATAGAAATCCTGGCAGATTTTCACAATGGGCTCTTCTTTAGTTTTTGCTTTAACACATAATACTCTTACTGTGACAGTGGAAATTTTCATGGTGTGGATATTTTGTGTGTGTGTGTGTGTGTGTGAATTTCATGTGACAAGAAACTAGCGTGAATATAAAAGCGAGCAAAGTTTTTGCTTGTTATATAATCTAGTATAATTTTACATGTATATTTATGATCTCAAGGCAAAGTTGTATTGTAGGAGTATAATAATAATAATATGAAATATTTATATAGCACTTGATACAACATGTTTCGAAGCGCTTTATAATTGTCAAATCAAACAAATATATAAATCAGCTTCAAATACAAATAAATCAACTAAATAATACATCGTAATCATCAGTTCTGTTCTAGAAATAAATGGGTTTTGAGTTTCTTTTAGAATGTCAGTGGAGGTGGAGGACTGAATATGAGTAGGGAGGTTGCTCCAAAAAAGGGGGGGGGGGGGCACAAATGGAGAAAGTGCAGTCACCATAACTGGAATATCTTTTTTTTTTTCTGTAGTTTTCTTCATGTTCACTGGTCCTGTAGCTTGATTAATCTGCTCTCATTATGCAAACCAGATATCTTCAGAGGAGACCTCCGGATGATTTTCAGACTTTTACATGTGAACAACTATAAATTAATTATATTGGGTACAAAGTTTCAGAATTCAAAGTGATTGGGACGAGGAATAAGAACATTTTCAAAATCTAAAAAAAAAATTATAATGAAAAAGAATGATGATATAGCAGCTTCACTATAAGAATGCTTAAAGGGATGGTACAGTATAGGTGGAGATGAGAATTGGGCTTTTAACTTTTTGCGAGATACCAAGAAAACATTTATGATATAGTACAGAGCATGTACCACTTTAAGAGGAACTCAAAGTTTATTTGATAAAAATCGGGTTTGGAATGACTGAAACATCCAAAAACAAAGTAAAACAAAGCGATTGCAACAAAGTGTGGGTCCCACACATTATCAGAATCGCTCTTTTTTGGATATCTCGGCCATTTCAAAACCAATTTTCATCAAATAAACGTTGAATTCCTCATAGAATTACATGCTCTTTCATATTTCATAAGAGGTTTCTCATTATCTCACCAAAAAAATGTTAGAAACCTGAAATTAGGGCTCAACTAAAACTATATGATCCCTTTAAGTAGGGGATTGAGAAAGCAGAACAAAAGAATAACGCATGTATAAATTCTACACAGGTGAACTTGTTGCAAAGCATGTGGTATTGAAATGGAATTACATTGCTCCATTTCTGAAATATGTGAGGCTCCTAAGTCATCATCCTTGTTCAGTGTAATTTGTTTTGGGTTTCGCAGAGTATGGATATATCTCAGTGAGAAAAATTAATTGCACAAAAATATGGATGTTTACAGTACATACATTTCTTAAAATACTATGAAAGAGACATGCTAGGAAAGTTGATGGACATCTCTGACAGCAGAAATCCTTGTCCTAAAACAGTTAGGCTACATAGGTGTACATGCAACAAGAAACAAAATCAAGCCTGCCACTGAAACGACACGTCAGCTTATCTTCTCCTCTTGACCTGAAATAATTTTGCCAAGTTGAAGCTGCACAAACATGGCTTCTTTAACCCATTGAGGACAAGTCCCAAGTATACTCGGGCAAGTGTCTACATGGGAAATGCCGTTGTAGCAAAATCAGTCCCTCAACGGGTTAAGCTGCACAAACAGTGACAGAAAAACGGAACATAGAGAGATGCAACCATATGCCAGTAGATCACCTTAACGTGCTATACCCGAGTATCCTTCAGTGCATATCCAGGATGTCTGAAAGGGTATGCTGGTAGAATTACACTGTGTCTCCCTACGATTTGACATCATAATAATACTGTACGCAGAAAACACACAGCTCTGTAACTGGGCGGCACAATTTTTGTCAACTGCCCCAGGTGACGCTCTTTATGTGCAGTTGTTAATATTTGTCCATATTGATTTTGCTCAGACTTGTTTTGATTTCTTGTGGGGGAGGGGGGAAAGGGCCATCTCAAAAGTAAACATCATGCAGCTAATACCTCACTACTTCTTGCATTCTCGCCCAGTGATAGATAAGAAGCCATGTACATGTATAACTTTCTGTATGATACCGAAGTGGACACACATTATTATTCGACAAGGTCGGATACCCATATCAAAACCTTCTTATAACATGGGGACTTTGCCAGTCCCAAGTCTTTGGATAAATACAATGTATTTCTTTATTTTCATACCCTCATATTGTGCAAGACCTGGGAGGCATTTCATCAAGTGTTTTGTCGGTAATTTTCACTGAAAAATTTGTTCTTAGCCAATCAGATGGGAGGGTTTCATTAGCTTACAACAGTTGTCAGCGACTGCAAAGTTTCATGAAAGGCTGCCCTGATACAACAAAATAAAAATCATGGTTTTTAGATCTTCATGATAACATGGTTCTCTGCATGAAATTATGTGATCGTGCTTATAATCATACTTTACAGATGCATGCTGTAAATGTGAAAATGCACAAATTGTACATGTTATGCCATTGTTAATACCCCTAGTGAGCTGTTCTGTACTTTACATGTCGCTGAATTTAAAGAACAGGCCTAGCGTTTGAATACAATCACTCTGCTTGAACATGAAACTCACATTGTTTTTACAAACAGTACAGTGGATTTTACCCTGTGTACCACATACCAATGTCAAGCACCAAACATATTAATCCACTGAAGACTAGTCACAAGCATACTCAAGCAGGTGTCTGTGGGAAGTACAGCAATATCAGCTCATCTTTTACTACATGTTGTACAGGTTGAGCTTGACACTGACCAAGTACACACTTGTAGGTGCTTGCCTGTTACACAGAGTTCATGAATCATCACTTTTATGACCTAATTACTGTAAAACAAGGAATGTTCACATGCATTTTAATTTTGCGAATTTCGCGAGCATCAAGATTCATGAAATTAAAATGCATACATGTGAAAGTTTTTGTCTACAATATACATGCATTGAATGCCAGTGGCAATTCACAAAAATTTCATGCCGAGAAAAAAGGCTGTCGGCTCCAGTTTGCGAAAATGTCATGCTGCAAATATATCATGTTTTACTGTACACATTTATCACTGGCTATGTTCTACAGCCTATCTTACCATGGAACATGGTGAACCATGGTGTAAAAAAAAAAGTGTGATAACCATGACCTGTGAAAAATATGACTTATTCAAGACAACTGCACTATTACTCTGTTACATCTATCAACCAAAGATATATGACTTTTATACGCAAACAGCACTCACATGAATGCAGCAAAAACAACATAATGCAGAATGTGATGGACATACAGTCTGTACTAGTACCTCAAACAGAATGAGCACGGGACACTTTAAGTCCTTCTTTTGGCAGTGACACCACTATATGACACCCAAGTCAGTAAAAACTACCAAGACATGCCAGGCTATCATGGAACCCATAACAAGGCACTGCACAAATACCTGAGCAGAAACACCCTTAGACACTCTTATCAACGTGATGACACACCCCCTGATAGTTCAAAGGGGAAGGACAGGTTGGACGTGAATGAGGCTGGTGTGCTTGTATTAGGTATACTTGTACTTCATACTTCCTCATGTACACAGAATGTAACACACACATTTATTGATATGCACATGGTGTTATTCCCCCTTCAAGAAACCCCCCTCTCCTACCCCAACCCCACCGCCCCCCCCCCCAAAAAAAAAACACACCCATTAATGATATCAAGCAAAGAACTTTGATACGCTGTATACTTCAGACTTTATTCAGTCCTGACCTCTATCCTGGGTGAAGTCATATTCTTTCTTTGCTATTTATATTTACAATTCTCTTTGGGTGCATTCACACTGTGAGCACACCAATGTTTCAGCACAGTGAGGACATACAATGTTGTATAATCCAGTAAAAGAACACGACAGTGAAAATTAAAAGACATGAAGATGATCAAGAAGTAAGGAGTAGACGGAGGACAAGAAAAAGAAGAGAAGATGACATTGAGTAGATGAAGATGAGACACAGTGAAAGAAGTCGAAGAGGAGGGAGAAGAAGAAGGAGCAGAAGAAGAAAAACAAGATTTGAAGAAGCTGGAGAAAACTATTAAGGTCATGTGGTACGTATGCAGATCTACATATCCAACCTTTCTGACTGAAAAACAGGGATAACTTGGCTCAAAAGTAGGAAAGAAAGAGCAGTTCCCATAGAGCGTGTTGCAACATTATCAAGACAAATTGGAGACTCCTACTGAAACAACAGCTAAATATGGTCAAAATTCAGATTCTTTCCTCTAAATTCAGGATGGTTAGGAGGTCTGGGTATGCCTCTGCTACATTGCACTATTCTCCTAGATAGATTTGTATTCAGTACATCATGACAATGTGAGATGACAGTTTGACATGATTGGGCAGACATTCGGTCCTTGACCTTTGACCCCATGGCCCACAACTTTCTCAAACACTAATTTTCATGACATTAATTTGAGCTACTTTCAAAATATGAAAAACAGTGACATTTTTGCATTTTCACTTAACCTTTGACTTCTTGGACTAAATCTTTCCCTTTAGAATCATTGTGCACCAACACATGTACAACATACCAAGTTTGATCAAGTGGATATGTTCATTTCCAAAGTGTGGAGAAAATATTGTAATTTCAGCATTAAACAGTGTTACTTTTAATAAGCTTGTTGACCTCTCTTTTGACCCCTGATCTTTGACCTCATGACCAAAAACCTCCAAAGAGAATCTTTGTTTAATAGACAATACATGTATATCCGTGCATTCACTATTAAAGTTTCATGAAGATAATATACACTGTACACATGTACCTCGAGCCATTTCTGAGATAATGGAAAAAAAGAGTGAAATTTCAGAATTTTCACCTGATTTCGTACCTTTGACCCCATGGTCCAAAAACGTCACTCGAGAAGCTTTATCTGGTAATTTATTGTATGCACTAAGTTTCATGAAAATACTCAGTACATTCAGGCATTGCAGAGATATGGGGGGAAATAGTAGAATACAAAAATTTGACATTGGTCTACGACCTTTAATCTTGAGCATGAGCGCCCTCACAAGTTGATAGGAACCGCTTCTCCACACAAACATACTAATGCCAACTTTGATCTCCATACCAGTACCTCAAACGGTTCTTAAATTATGCCATACACAAAGCTGACTATGGATGGATGGAAGGACTGACACATGTACAGACAACCTAAAAACATAATGCCTCCAGCCACACTGCATGGCAGAGGCATTAGCAAATGGAAAAGATGGATGGGGAGATGAAAGGGAGAAAAAAAGGAGAAGCAAGTGCAGCAATAAAAGTCTAAATAATAAAAACAGATGAAGGAGAAGAAAACAAAAAGGAAAATGGAGAAATAAAGGAAGGGGAAGGAGGAAGGAGTGAAAGGGAACAGAAAAGGAAAAAGAAATAGAAAAAGAAGAAAAAAAAAAAGACACCCAGGGCCCCCATCAATGTAATTTACACACAATCTTGCCGCCAGCCTGGCCTGGCTTGAATGCTAGGATGTCAAGTTTCCCTCTATCGGCTATGGTTGTTCTTCTAATTCTTCATGGTGAACATTTTTCCTTCACCTCACACGACATGCCTGGCTGCTAGCCAGTGGTTTGTTGCTTGCTGCAGTGTTTCCCCCTTCCTCCCCCCCCCCCCCAATCATTCATGGGATCGGGGCCAGGGTGAAGATCCGAGTGAGCCAAGTACGAGATGAGAGGGGCCAGGGAGAGGGAAATCGAAAGAAGGAATCATCTGCTCAGGCAAGTTGTCTCTTAAGCCAGTAAATTGTCATCACTATTGCTAATCATTTTCTTCTTTTTCTTTGGACAAGTCCAAGTCCCAAAGTTGGGGAGCGCCGTATAAACAGAATTTTACAGTAAATAAAAAAACAGAAGAGTAGAAGAGGAAGAAGGGAAAGAAAAGGAGGAGTAGAAGTAGTAGTGGCAATAGTGAAAATAGTGTAGAAGATGATGATGAAGAAGAAGAATAAAGACCCTTGTTACCAACTCACCTTCCTTGTGGGACAATGAAGACGGCAAATTTCTTCTCCAACGTTTTCCCCTTGGGCCTGTCAACAATGTGCATGGTGTAACGAGGATACTTGCTGTCTGGTGCCCAGAGATCCATGGACATCGGCTGACCACACAGGGATCTGTATGCGTTGGATTACAGGAAAAATTATGCCCATTACAGCGGAGATTAAAGTGGGGGCCAGACACTGGAAAAGACTTGTCATACACTTCCGGGCCCCATTTTATCACAAGATATAATTGATTATAATTTTCCTTCACACACAGGCTGCTGTTGACCTATGATAGAAATCAACTATAATCAATTATAACTCTTCATAAAACAGGGCTCAGGTCTAACATGACTCATGAATGAATAATCAAGAGTTCAAATAAGTTCAAAGAGTTCAATATGTAGTACCAATTCAGCTGAATATGTCTCGACCAGTATCACACGCTCCACAATAATTGCCCATTTCATGTCATACACACTATTCAATTTTTTGTTTAAAATTTTGTTGTAACACTGTATTACCTCCACCAAGGCAGGAGGTCATTAAAGTGATCATCAGCATTGGTTTGTCTGCTTGCAAAATACAAACTCAAAAAATTGTTAACAGATTTGAATGAAACTTGCAGGAAAAGTTGATAATGACTCAAAGAACTGATGATTAAATTTTGGTAGTAATCCAGGGATGTTTATGGATTTTTGAAGGACTTTTTAATCTTTTGGCGTATAAGGTCAATGAACTTGGGAGCTCTAGAGGTTTATATACATGTATGCGCACTAAAGTGTGTGCTCTGCTGATGACGTAAACAAAAGGCTTTCATATTGGGAATAGCATGCGTGTTTTGTGGAAATGAGTTGCTGGCTTGGCGGAGGTCTGCACCTTCCAAGTGCTTTTCTAGTTGCATGCATTGATGAAACTCTGTCACTCTATCTACTGTCTAGAGCTCTCTTTTCCACAAATCTAAGCTCACTACACATGTCATGGCCACTACTCGTGCTGGATACTTCTATTTCTTTCACATTTTGAGCAAGTTACTATTGTGCCAGTCAAAGCCAGATATACAGTGTACTTGTGTTGAGGTGCTACATAATTTAAATATTTTCTGATATTGTGGTATTTACTTAATTGGAATCAACATTACTTATTACTTACTATTATTGTTATTACAACATATTATTATTGCTCTTATTATTATTATTAATATTACTACTACTGCTACTACTACTACTACTATTATTTATTTCACATTTGCAAGACAATACAAGTGATAACAGATAAACAAGCAAAATACAAGGATATAAGATGATTATGGTCTTATACAAATGCAAAGGTACATGGAGTGAAATTGGAATGGTTTACAAAGAAACTCACAGGAATTTGTCCCCAAACTCTATGAATACCAATAAAGTGAAGTAAATAAACATTGCCATGTGTGGTATTTTGACATCATTATCTATTTCTTTGGAAGAAGTAGGAAGCTAGGGTTGCTTGCTAGAGAGATAGAGATAGAAGAAAGAGAACAAGAATTGATGAGGGCTCCTGAGCACTCACTCTTTGTGCAATCTATCCTGCACTATGGCATAATCCTGAAAATCTTTGACCATCTGACGCACTTCGTCCTTTGACGTCACTCGGCTGGGAGTTCTCCCTTCTGACATGCTCACTTCAAGGATCTGTTGGGAGAGGACGTGGGTGGGGGAGAAGGAGAGGGAGAGGGGGATTTCCCCAAAAAGGGTCATATTTTGTGGGCTATGTAGCAATAGAATGACTGCTTCATTGCATGCCTTTAGGAAGAACTAATGTAAAATTCATGAGACTGCTTTCAATATCTGTGGGCAAAGGCTTTTGCTGTACAAGACTCCTTTAAAAAAAACACAGCTATTACAATTAGTCAATTGTTGGTAATGGCTGAGTGAAACACAGAGAAGAGAATGAGTTATTTTAATACCGGTGTGTGAACTGCACCCATCTTCTTCAGTTTGGTACAGATGACAACGAAGACTGGCAACGGTGAGCCCTGATCAGAATCATCTTCCCTCTGACTTTGGTCGACTTTCTGAATCCTCAGCATCCAGCCTCTGTCGCGAAGTCAGCAAAGAAGTGGAAAACATTTGTGCTGTCATTATGACCCCAAATAACAGCATTCTGTTAGTCACGACGGTTAAAGGGATAGTATAGTATTGGTGGAGATGAGGATTGGACTTCCAACTTTTGGTGAGATACAAAGAAACCACTTACAAAATAATACGGAGCATACCATTCTACGAGGAATTAAAAGTTTATTGTTGAAAATCTTTTTTTTTGAATGGCTGAGATGTCCAAAAATGAAGTTAAACAAAGGGATCCTAATAAAAGGTGGGGTCCCACATTTTACTAAGATTGCACTGTTTTGGATATCTCAGCCATTCAAAACAATGTTCACCAAATAAATGTTGAATCCCTCTTGAACTTACATGCTCTTTCATATTTCATAAGAGGTGTCTCATTATCTCACCAAAAGTGCTTATATCCACGATACCTGAACTTACACTTCATACAATGTAGGTCTCAGCTTAAACTATGATCCCACCACTGACCTTCACCAAATTTTGTACCAAATCTGTTTTAGGAAGTACAACTGTATGTCAGTATATGACACCTATGCACCACATTTAATAGCTTCCATAAAATATATCTATTGAGCTTTTGAATGACACTCAAAATGACAGTTTGACATTGACTTGGACCCTGGCTAGTTCTGCTTTATCTTTTTTTTTTTTTTTTCTAATTAGTGTCAGAATCTGTCACATTTTCATGTGGCCTCGAGTCTTATGACAAGGTCTTCAATTTTGAATTCTTGTAATTTCAAACAAAGTATATTTGAGAATATGCCTCAACAACATATGTTGCAACTGGTCTCTTTTCAATTCTTTTTTCAAGTACTTGTAATTTGATTAATTCATCCCATTTTGATAACCAGACAGCAATTTACTCTAGCCCTCTTGATGAGCATTTAATTGTTTGTGTTGCTTTATATACCTTTTTAGTATATCATCATGTTCATGGGCAACTGCGAATCTAATTCTTCTTATGTTCTATTGATTTTCATATCAAGAGTCATTAGAACAGAATGTACATTGGAAAAAAAAACACACACACACACACAAAAAAACAAACAAACCTGAAGCTGACACGTTGTTTTCACAAATTGCTCCTTGAATCTGTACAAAAATACTGTAGAGAATGACTATGACAAGTAAATCTTACCTTGTGTACATGCACTTTCAAAGTTCTGGCCCTGTGGCATACAAAGATGCAATCAAACATTCACCACAAAACAAACATACATAAGTCAGGCATTCTGGCTGATTTTCTGACTCACATTTGATCTCAATGTTTATGCAACAGAGCCTTGGTGTGTAGTTTTTTACTTGTTCAGTGCATGGTTCTCTGTTCAAGTACACATTGTACATGTACATAAAGACTGACCTGTCTTAGACAAAGCAGACTCACTCGCTTGGAAAATACTGCAGAAGCTTGCTCAAGACGTGGTTCTGGGCAAGGGTGATGCACACGTAGCGACCACCAAGCTTCAGCACCCTCGCAACCTCCCCAAACATCTTGTCAATGCGGGCCACGGTTTCTGGACCGTCGTCTGTCATGAGCCCATCTAGAGTTCCCTTGTCAAGCACAACTGAGTAGGATGCATCCTCATACGTCATCTGAGTACCAAATAAATGAAAAAGAAATTTCAGAGTAAAGTGAGGTCATGTGTACACATACATATCATCGCTAGGGCCACAAGACCTGGTATCTGAAATTATTGGTGAAAATGACTTTATTGGATTAATGCTCATATCTGTTAAGTGATGCCCTGTCCAAATCCTAGTTGTTTTACCGGTACCCCAAAAATGAAGTTACCAAAGGAGAGGCTCTCCCATTTGATATAGTGCTTTGGCTGCCATTATTTTTTTTTTTTGCTCTCCTGAACATTTGACATTTAGTAAACACGAGGTCTTGTTGCCACAATGATGATATGATAATATTGTTTTGTTTCATCCAAGGAGCTTGTTTCATTTTGGAAAAAAAAAAATGAAATTCATGACATGCATGATTATGAAGTCAGGAGGCTGTTTCATAGACATTTGCAATCATTGTAATTGTCAATAAAGAACAGTTACCATAGCAATACTCTACACTCTAATGCTACTGATATGGTGAGAACTACTTTGTAAAGGAAGATATGTGACCCGTTACGACAAAAGGACCTTAAAGTCGCTGACGGCAAGCCGAGAAAATCGAGTTTGAAGTCACATTATCAAAACTGGTCAAAACAATCAGATTTTTGTTTTTGGCATAATTTTGTAGTCTAATGTTTTGTCTATCATCTGCCGAAAATTTCGAAGTTAAATGATCAAAGAAAAGGCAAGAAATTAGCGTTTTTCTGGGCCATGATTTTCCAACTTTCAACAGAAATGTGTTGGAAGATTTGGATTTAGCGCTGCTGCTAGACTCCGCCCCTAGCAATGAGGGAGTGATCTTATTGGTCAGTGCGTGGCATCCTGATTACTGATTGGTAATGCGTACATCGCTAGGGGGCTAAGCTTGAATGAACATCGCGGAGGTCTATATAGGAGCATGCCTTCCATTGTCAAGTGATGAAAACTATCTCGCCTCCCCTTGATCATGATAGCATCGGAAAATTTTGAAAGCATTTTCTCGAAACTCTGATTTCCCCAACCACTTAACAAGCACTAACAAAATTATTGATATACATGTAGTTTACCAAGATATCTATATATCATGGTATAGTTTACCAAGATATCTAATAGATGCACCCAGTGTCTTCAGTTTTGAAGTTGGTTTGGATTCAATTTTGGGACAATGAACCCATAAGATATAAGTTTGACGCCACTCCACCTAGCTACAACCCAGCTCATCTCAAGGACCAAACCGGGATCTGAATATAGAGGCTCAGCCTTCGTTCAGAATCTTGGGAAAGCCAAAGAAAGAAAGATATCTCCATGAAACTGAGTACTTTATGAGTTGTGATATTATATGAAATTAAAGTAGAAGAGTAAGGGAATAACGTCACACCATTTTCAGAAAATTGTCCTCCCCCGACTTTCGGATCATTTTGTTGTAGTGGGTCATATATGTCCAAAAATATCATAAAAATTAAGAGCTGGTAGTGGTAGTTGACCTGTGTTACATCCATCTTCTCAAACTGCATCTCTGGTCTCTTCTTGCCATTCCGTCTCGCCATCTGCTTGATGACGCCATCTATGATGTCAATGCTGACAAGCTGATGGAAGCCGGCATCATAGAGTTCCTCGCCGAGTCTGGAATTCCCGCAGCCAATGACAAGCACTCGGTCACTGGGGCGTACGTATGTGTGGAGAATCCCGCAGAGTTGCGTATAATCACCATACCTTCAAGTTGACAGAGAGAGGAGTCTGAATATCTTACTCTATACCGTAGTTATGGGTAAACTCGGCCTAGCGGGTAAAGTCGGCCCCTAGCGCGCGCAGTACAAGTAGTTGTACTGCGCGTGCTGGGGGCCCGAGTTTACCCATATGGCACAACTACTACATGTAGATCTACTAGTCTACAGAAAGAGGATCGGTTGAGTTACATTGTATTGTACTCGAACCCTACCTAGACTAGTACTATACTATAGTATTAGTACGGTAGTAACATTTGTGACCGTGCACCTCAAAACAAACATAAAGTCGCACACACTGAATTTGCGTGAGGACTGAAAATAAGTGAAATGGGTCAACCTAGCCGAACTTGACTTTTTCATATTTTCTGAAAGAGCAGGTCTTCTTTTACATTACCGGTATGCTAAAATTTGGTATCATAAAACGGGCAGGAAAGTGTGTTTTTTAGCAGTTTATCTCGAACATTTTTGGTAGAATAATGTGATTAGGTGTGTCTTTAGAATCCCTCTTTCATTTCTGAAAAACCTTGTCCACACTCTTCACTTCTAACTCTTATAACTTTTAAAAGGATAGTATACTGCTCTGAAAGGTGGCGTTAATTATGGACAGAATGTGCTAATGAGGCATGGTTAATTTCAGTTTAATCTGATAATCCCTTCATTGTTGTTACTCTGGTGGTTTACTTCCTGTTTTTTGTCCCATTCATCGCACAGCCAGCGCGGTTTGGTAAAGATTAAGCGCTTGAATAGACACTGTACTTCAGAGCCTCTTTTCTCAGTTCACACTTTTCCTGAGTTTGTGCTTTCTTTCCAATATTTAGATAGGTTAGGAGAGTCCATTTGATTTGAGTTATACATAATTTTAAAGCTTAAAGTCTGCTCTTTCATTTATGGTCTGAACTAAAAATTCATGTCTGGCGACTTTTTGTTTGTTTTGAGGTGCAGGGTCACATTTAGTACAGATGTTTTCAATTTGAACGATGTCTTGTTTCTGTTGGTTTTTTTTTGTTTTGCCTGTTTGTTTGTTTTTTCAACAAGTCCACACCATAGTTCTAGTCAGAGGCCGAGCATTTACCCTGTATGGCTGTGGTCCCTGTACTAAATTTACTAGACTAGCCCTCTAGACTAGAATCGAATCTAGTCTTTACTAGATTCTACATACTACGTATGGTAGGTGTTCAACCCACCGACCGGGTCCATAACGACCGACCGCGCATTATAATGGCATTGCGCGTACAGAAAGAAAATGTACGCATGGGACTACGCGCAACGGTGTTCGATTCTTCACTGGGCTACGCTACCGAGTAAAATGTGGCGAAAACAACCAAGTATTCCCTCTAAATTACCGAAATTTGGCAAAATCGAATAAGGTTTATCGTGTAACTACATATAACTAGGCCTACCTTTGCTGACTTGTTGTTAGATGTAGAGTATCCTTCCGTAATGAATTTGACGATTTTGACCGCAAAATTGTCACCGCCGCTAGTACGATCGTGCACACACGTTACACATACACATGACATAAACATTTTGTCGCCCGCTACGACCGTACGAGTTGATGCAGAAACGAGAAATGAATGTGAAAAAACAAACCGACTCATCTAATTTATTTCAATTACGATGAAAAGTTTCCTACTGAAAATCAATTCAAATTCATCAAACAGTCTTTCAAAAGTCATATCGAAGGATTCAAAATATATTCAAATATTATTGGGGAAAAAATGACGGCTAGAAAAAAACAGCGGCCTGTCGAAAAAATGCATTTAAGTGCCCTTTATACGTATTGTCAGGGTGGTCGGTTGAAATGAGCAGGGCAACTGAGTGCGGAAAAAATGACACCCCACGCGTTCGAAGCCGCCATCTAAGAGCGCGTACCTCAGATCGCATTTTCAGTGCGCGCTTGTGAATCCGGAGTATTTTCTCCACACGTGAGTAAAATTTCAGGCAAATTGTGAGATTTTTCACGTTTCTATTGATAGCAAAACGTTAGGTGTCCGGTATTATGAACACCCAACCATACTAATACTACTAGTATGGTAGGGGTCCAACCCACCGACCGGGTCCATAACGACCGGCCGCGCATTATAATGGCATTGCGCGTACAGAAAGAAAATGTACGCATGGGACTACGCGCAACGGTGTTCGATTCTTCACTGGGCTACGCTACCGAGTAAAATGTGGCGAAAACAACTAAGTATTCCCTCTAAATTATCGAAATTTAGCAAAATCGAATAAGGTTTATCGTGTAACTACATATAACTAGGCCTACCTTTGCTGACTCGTTGTTAGATGTAGAGGCGTATCCTTCCGTAATAAATTTGACGATTTTGACCGCAAAATTGTCACCGCCGCTTGTACGATCGTGCACAGTACGTTACACATACACATGACATAAACATTTTGTCGCCCGCTTGCGCTACGACCGTACGAGTTGATGCAGAAACGAGAAATGAATACCGTGAAAAAACAAACCGACTCATCTAATTTATTTCAATTACGATGAAAAGTTTCCTAATGAAAATCAAGTCAAATTCATCAAACAGTCCTTCAAAAGTAATATCGAAGGATTCAAAATATATTCAAATATTATTGGGGAAAAAATTACGACTAGAAAAAAACAGCAGCTTGTCGAAAAAACGCGTTTAAGTACGCTTTATACGTATTGTCAATAGAGGGCGGGGTGGTCGGTCGATATGAGCCGGGCAACTGAGTGCGGAAAAAATGACACCCCACGCGTTCGAAGCCGCCATCTAGAGCGCGTACCTCAGATCGCATTTTCAGTGCGCGCTTGTGAATCCGGAGTATTTTCTCCACACGTGAGTAAAATTTCAGGCAAATTGTGAGATTTTTCACGTTTCTATTGATAGAAAAACGTTAGGTGTCCGATATTATGGACACCCAACCATACTAGTGACTAGAAGAGACCTAACGTTAGATCTAGTCTAGAGACAAGAGTGCATGAATCTAGTCTTGTCGTGCTTAAGGCAGTGTTCATCTCTTCTTTATCTGGCGAAAACATTCGTGTGGCGTGAAAACTACACTAGTTTGGTTAGCGGGTGGCACCACGTACCACGACATTGTAAATTAAATAGATCTAGAATAACTGCTAGACACGCACATGATATGCAACCCGGAGGAAATACGAAATTGTGGACTAACATTAAATAGCACGAATGGGACTGAAGAGTTTTCCACTATGAGAACGGCAAAAATATGCTACTGATTCCTAGCATGTTGTTTACTTTTCAGTCAAAACGTACCACTCGAACGCCTTACTGCCCCGTTTTTTGAAGAAAGTATCCCAGTATTGCGCAGAACTAAACTCTGCCGCACTTTTAGGTAACAGGTCCATCGCTTCCGAGACTCTTGATATTCAGCGTGTTCAGCTCGTATGTTTTCAACTCCCAGTCAGCAGCCGAGTCGAGTCTAGTCCACGGTACCACGGCCACACCATGTGTGTTATGTTAGTATGTCCGTATTAATTTGTATGATGGAAAAAAAAAAAAAAAAAGAGAGAAAAAAACAAAAGGAAAAGGCTCAGACCATGTACATACGGATATGATGGAGAAAAGTGGTGAGGGTGAGGGTGGGGTGGAGAGTTTTTAACTAGTTACCTCCGCCAAGGGGGGAGGTTATGTTTTCGTTACCGTTGGTTTGTTTGTTAGTTGGTTCGTTCGTCTTCTTCTTCTTCTGATTAAGTCTGCCTCCTTCAATACTGAAGATTCTTCTTGCAGACTGGTGCTATTTACCTTATAATTCGTTTGTCCGTGTGCAAAATAACTCAAAAAGTAGTGAACGGATTGTGATGAAACTTGCAGGAAAGGTTGAGAATGACACAAGTAACAAATGATTAACTTTCGGTAGTGATCCTAGAATTTTTGGGGAATTTATGAAGGATTTTTGATATTTTGGCAGGTAGGGTCAATGAACTAGGGAGTTCAGGTTGCGCGTATTTGAGGTTTGCATGCGCGCACTAAAGCGCGTGCTCTAGTTTCTGCCAGGGCGAGGCGCGCTGTGCAGCTGAAGGTTTATGACGTAACAAAGGCTTCTATATTGGGAAATCAGGCAGCTTTCAGCACACAATGCAGTACATTGTACGTATGGGTGGAAATCACTGATCTCAAACAAGATCAGTGCGGGTGGAAATGGGCTGCATGCTTGGCGGAGGTCTGCGCTCTCAGAGTGCTTTTCTAGTTAGTTATTGATTTGTTTGATTCGTTTCATACTGCAGGGTTAGCCTGTTCAGTTTGGTAACTTTATGAATTTATGAAGTCTACATGCATGAAATACATGAATTTCTTTATACTCATATGACCTCTAAAAATTTTCACATATTATTCCTTTGTAATTTCATCTATTCTTCTTTTCACCAAGTATGACCTATATTTTCTTTTTCTTAAGATTTCTTATTATAATCTTGCTTTTTTTCTGTATATAATTATATATGTATATATATATATATATATATATATATATATATATATATCATCAAGAGTAAAAATACACATATAGATATAATAAGTGTGTGTGTATTATGTTTAATGTGTTTGTAGTGTGTAGATTGCTTATCTAAATTGTATGTACTATGATAAGCAGTATTCTTTTTTATGTTCTTTTTTTCTAATAAATCACTGAAGGTTTAGTTTAAAATCACATACCTTGTATTTTTCAGAGGAGTCTGAAGTTCTGCTTCAACCAAGGCTAGGTACCGCGTCTTCCTTTTCTCTCAAACTCTACTCTGCCACATTCTTGTTTTTTTTTTTGTGTGTCTAATTTCTGTAATATGACTGCATCTCCCCTACGATCTGAGCTACTTTTGATAAGCATGTACCCTTAGAACAATATAAATTGCGTTGGCACATGTGATGATCGGGGTGATCGGGGTGATCGTTTGCGCTGCAGATATGGGAGAAGAGAAATCCGTAAAATATTGAATGACAAAAATGGTTTATTTATAGATATTCCTTGTGTTCAAGCCCATTGCTGGTTCTCTCCAAATTGATTCCTCGGGCATGGGCTCCCCTAGACTGTAGCTGTTTGAGATCTGTACCCGGCAGGCATGATGATTGTCAGGTCACTTTTTGTAATCAAGAGCCCACAAGGGTAATAGTTCTTTGTAATCAAAATATGTTTATATTATATATAATTTATGTGATAAATACGCTGTTATGATTTTCGGTATTTTATTGTGATTTGAGTCTGCAAGGGGTTATGGTCCATGCAACCAAATCCACGTTCACATCACAATACATGCGAGTTGTTATGATTCTAAATATTTACTAAACCTACCTGCAATTAATGTTTTGTTGTTGTTGTTGATAAATACCTTCATGATGTAATAATAATAAATAAAAAATGAGTTTTGGGATTTTTCTCTCTCTCTCTCTCTTGGTCGATATATTTTTCTGATTAATTAGCATTCTCAATCAGAACTCCAACAACTGATTTTTTTTTTTTTTTTTTTTTTTTTAATGAGAGGTGTGCTCCCAAATTACTCAACTTTATTTAGTAGTAAACGTATGCAAGTTACATTTCATTATTATTAATGCAACACGCTTAAGCATTTGATGCAGGTAGTGTATGGTTACCCAGGGTGAATTGTACAGTCTGTTCCTTTTTTTTTGTTTTTGTTTTTTGTTTTTTGTTTTTTTGTTCAGGATGGCATCTACAAACGGGTGCCATCTGAACTGCATACAGTATCAGCCGAATGTTATACTCTTCTCCACTCACGCAGTGGACCGGCCGTATATACAGTGTATTACAGTACAATGATTATGTTAACCTGTCTCTTGTTCGAATTCGATGTGTGCCTTGCGCTTTGCAACTGTTACTTGCCCCATATAATATAATGGTTGGCGGTCCCAGCGTGTGGATCTTGTTTCGGCATAGGGATGAGGAGATCTATTGCTTTGCAGCTGTGGGAGAGGAGAAATCTGTATAAGAATGAATGATATATACGGTTTATTCGTAGACATTCCTTGTTTTCAAGCCCATTGCTGGTTCTCTCCCCTGTTCTCTCCAAATGGATTCCTCGGGCGTGGGCGCCTTTAGATTGTAGCTGTTTGAGATCTGTACCCGGCAGGCATGATGGTTGTCAGGTCACTTTATTGTAATCTAGAGCCTGCACGGGGTAAGGGTTCGTTGTAACCAAATCTATGTTTGTAACCAAATCTATGTTTGTATCATAATCCATGTGATAAATATGTGATAAATATGTTGTTATGATTTTCGGCATTTTATTGCGTTTAGAGCCTGCACGGGGTTATGATCCATCGCAACTAAATCCACGTCTATGCCATAACCTATGCAAGAAATATTTTCAATATTGACTAAAACTGACTGCAATTAATACTTTGTTGTTATTGTTGATATATACCCTTTACGATAACGACAATAAGTTAATAAAATGTGTTTGGGTGTTGTTGTTGTTGTTTTTTTTTTCTCTCTCACTCTCTCTTGGTCGAAATATTTTTCTGATTAATTGGCATACCAATTCAGAACTCAATCAGCTGATGTTTTAAATATCTAGGTATGCTCCCAAATTACTCAACCTTTTAGCAGTCACCGTACACAAGCTAAATTTCATTATCATTATTGAAACACGCTTAAGCATCTTATACAGGTTGTATAGTTATCCAGGGTGAATTGTTCAGTTTGTTCTTCTTGTTCAGGGTGGCATCTGCCAACGGGTGCCGACAGTATCAGCCGAGTATTGTATTCTTCTCCACTCACGCAGTGGACCGGCTGCACAGTTTAATAGTACAACGTACTATGTCAATTTGTAACTTGTTCGAATTTGGTGTGTGCTTTGTCCGCTATAGAGTTGCCCTTGGCAACCGTGTACTTGCCCTACATGTTCTTTTTGTCCAGGATGGCATCTGCCAACGGGTGCCATCAGAACTGACAGTATCAGCTGAGTATTGTATTCTTCTCCACTCACGCAGTGGACCGGCTGCACAGTTTAATACAGTTTATTACAATATATTATGTCAACTTGTAACTTGCTCGAATTTGGTGTGTGCCTTGTTCGCTACAGAGTTGCCCTTGGCAACCATGTATTTGCCCTATATAATATACTGGCCGTCGGTGGTCCCAGCGTGTTGGTCTTTTTGGGGCATAGGGATGGGTGATCTTTTGCGCTGCAGTTATGGGAGAGGAGGAATCCGTATAGAATTAATGATAAAAACGGTTATTTTTTTTTCTTTCATTTCTTGTAAAATTGATTCTTCGGGCAAGGATTTCCTTCCTAGAGTTGCCCTTGGCAACCTAGTATTTGCCCTATATACTGGCCGTTGGCGGTCCCTATGAGACTTAAGATGTCTTCTCTTCTGTCATAACACAATACGTATTACATACATGTGTTCCTTCTATTGATCGGATAAAGAACAATTACCGGAGTTTTATTATAACTTATTTTGAATATTAGTATTCATGCTTATGACAAACTGTTCTCTTTATGTTTGTGCCTACTTAGATCGTATTAATGTTATGTATAGGACGATCCTATATTCCTTTGTAGACAACGTTATATTAAGAGACAACGACAAAATGTGTAACTGCAATATTGCAACAATCTCCACAGTCAAATTGTTCTCTACTGCCCTCTACAGGTGCCCTCGTGGACTCAAGCAACGGACAACACGCTCACCCTTTAATACGCAATTCTATAGACACAGCATTCAATTCAATTAATGATGATGACTTTTTTGATTTGGCAGGACCTTCTTTTGAACAAAACGAATCAAATATCAATCAAAATGACAATTTTTTTTGATAATTATGTTTCTGACAGTTTTAATTCATCGCCGCAAGAATTAGATTATGATTTTGACACAGAGAACCAATTGCAAAGTCCGTCTTCTGAATATCTTACTCAATCCCAATTTACCAATGTTGTCAAGGAATATGATAGTACTACTTTTTCTCTTTTACATTTTAATATTAGAAGTATTAATAAGCATTTTGAAGAATTGAGGTTATTTTTAAATAGTCCCATCTTGCATAATATCTCGGCGGTAGGTTTAACCGAAACCTGGCTCTCTCATGACTCCAGTCTTCCCTTCGCTCTCGACGGGTACGATTTAGTGGTTACCAACAGACAAAATAGGGTAGGTGGAGGCGTTGCCATATGTTAAACAAAATTATGATTATGTAGTCCGCGATGAGTTCACCAGTATGACTGATTTTTTTGAGTCTTTATTTATTGAAATCACAGTTCCAGGCAGCAAAAATATAATCATAGGTGTAATATATAGACCACCAAACGCGAATACTAAATTATTTTTAGATTATTTTTCGGATCTGGTTAAAAACCCACTTTTTATCAATAAAAATTGTTTTATAATGGGTGATTTCAATGTAGATTTATTAAAACAGAACAATATGTCGCAAGATTTGTTGGAAATATTTTTGTCTGCCTCTTTTTTACCCTTAATATCTAAACCCACACGTATAGTTAATGAATCTGTTTCTTTAATTGATAACATTTTTTTGTAACATTCTTCCTCCTCCCGATTCTTTTGTAGTACTCTCAGATATCACCGATCATTTCCCCATCTCGACTGGTTTTTCTTTAAATGAAACAGTTAATAATAAAAACAACAATATATTTAAACGAAGAATTACTCATGAAAGTATAGCTAGGCTAGGTGCTAGCTTAGACACCGCAGACTGGTCCTGTATCTTTGATACAGATGATGTTAATTTGTCTTATGAATATTTTATGAAGATTTTTATCCAACATTTGGACATTTGTATTCCAAAACGTAGAGAAAAATCAGCTAATTACAAAAAAATACCCAGGCTCCCATGGATTTCAAAATCGCTCCTGCGTTCAATAAATAGAAAGAATAATTTATATTACAGATTTAAAATGAAACGTACTGAGCAATCAAAGTTGAAATACATTAGTTACAAAAATACTTTGACGAAAATTATACGAATAGAAAAGAAAAAATATTATACTAATCAGTTACAATTTTACAGGCATGATATGCAAAATACATGGAAAGTTTTAAAGCAAGCCATGAATATATCAAATGTTAAGTCAAATATTACAAAAATTAGATTTGATGGTGAAATTGTTGAAGATTCTCAACAAATTTGTGATATTTTGAATAACCATTTTTCTTCAATTGGGGAAAGCCTGGCAAGTAATATTCCTCCCTCCACAAAACATTTTTCCGAATTTTTGGGTCCCCCAAATTCTAGTTCAATACTTTTTAATCCAACATACACTCAGGAGATAATCAATATTGTCTCTGATTTCAGTTCCAAAAAAAGTGCTGGACACGATGACATCAGCAATTTTCTTTTAAAGGGGGTAATATCGTCAATTGCAGATCCCTTAGCTCATATATTTAATCTATCCCTTTTTAATGGCACCTTCCCCGAAAGTATGAAAATAGCAAAAGTCATCCCCTTGTTTAAAAAAGGTGACAAATTAGATGTAAATAATTACCGACCAATTTCTTTGTTAAGTGCATTGTCAAAAATTCTTGAAAAAATTATTTATAAAAGAACTATTAATTTCTTTAAATTTAATAATATATTTACGAATTCTCAGTTTGGATTTAGGGAGAAACATAGCACCACACATGCATTATTGAGTTTTATAGAAAAAGTGGCACATGCTATCGATGAATCTTCTCATTTGATAGGTTTGTTCCTGGACTTCTCCAAAGCCTTCGAGACCATCAATCATGATATTTTACTTAACAAATTACACCATTATGGAGTGCGTGGGAAGGCCTTGGAGTGGTTCAGGAGCTACCTCATGAACAGAAAACAATATGTTTCTTTAAATGGTTGTAATTCACAAATATTAAATATTAAATGTGGGGTGCCACAGGGAAGTTTATTAGGTCCACTGTTGTTTACTGTTTACATAAATTATTTTTGTAGATCATCAGATGTTCTTTCTTTTATTCTTTTTGCAGACGACTCAAATCTATTTTTTTCACACAATAATCTTTTTACCCTTGTTAATATAATAAATTTAGAATTAGAAAATGTTGCCCAGTGGATAAAAGCAAATAAGCTGTCTCTTAATCTTCAAAAAACAAAATATATGCTCTTTAGTAATTCTACTGAGGCATTACCTGTTGATATTGTTTTAGATGGTACTCCACTCGAAAATGTTTCCCATATAAAATTTCTTGGAGTAACAGTTGACAATAAGCTGTCCTGGAAATTTCATATTGACAGCATATGTAAAATTATTTCACGTAATATCGGTATAATTAATAAGCTTAAGTTTTGTTTTCCTTTGTCGTCCCTGCTCGTATTATATTCATCCTTAATATTGCCATATTTAAGTTACGGTATTCTCGCGTGGGGAAATACATATAAAACATTTTTAGATAAATTACTTTTATTGCAAAAGAAATCACTCCGTGTTATATGTCATACTGCATTTTTGTCCCATACAGAACCACTATTTTATGAGCATAAAATATTGAAAATTAATGATTTGTATTTGTTTAATCTAGGACAATTTATGTATAATTATAATAAAAATAATCTCCCAAATATATTTGAAACAATGTTTCAAAGAAATCAATCCATTCATAATTATCCAACACGGCGATCAAATGATTTCCATTTGCCATATCTGAGAACTTTGTTGGCTCAAAACACATTTATTTACAACGGGCCAAAGTACTGGAATTCACTTCCCAGTAACATTACTACAGCTCAATCTCTGAATTCCTTTAAGAATAAATTAAAATCATTTTTATTGAAACTTTACAACATCCAACAGAGTTAGTTTCCCTTTATCATCTCAGTCAAGTCACCATTCTTTTTTACATAAGTCCTCCTATTAAACTATGTCCCTGTCTGTGTTCTAAATATAACGATGTGTTTTTTTTTTCTCCTGCATTCTTACCAACATAACTACGTATAAAAAATGTTTTGCATTACATTCAATCCAGCTTGTATTTTATCACTTATTTTACATTATGAAATCCAGATTGCTTGCGTCCACGATGGCACATGCTGTAGTTCCCTCTTTTTTCTCCCTTTTTTTTCCTCTCCTTTTTTCCTCTTTTTTTCCTTTCCTTTTCTCTCTTTTTCCTCTTCCCAATCATTTTGATGTCAGTTGACATCGGTTCGTTTATCGTGTTTTATATTGATGTTTTGTGTATTTTTCTGAGGGTCCCATATCGTACAAGCTTTGCTTCTTAGTGGGATCCTCCACTTCCATCCTCATCCTTAGTTGACTTGTATTATACGCTTTATGTATTTAACAAAGATGTAATCACATCTACTTTTCATTTTCATAATTTTCTTATGTACCTTTTCAAAATCTGTTCTGTATCACAAATATCCCGTGTATATGCAATGTACATAAATTTCTTTGTTCATTTTGATGGAGGTGAAAATAAAGTTGAATTGAAAAAAAAAATGTTGTAATGTTTGTTTGTTTTTTTTTTTGTACGAGAATGTTTCGAGCAGGGTGCAAGTCACGAGACCGACACTCACGAGTCATACAGCCCACGAGTCATAGAGCTCTCAAGTCATACAGCCCATGAGTTATGATACCGCTCGAACGAGTTATACAGCCCATTAGTTCGACATTAAGCTAACAAGACCCACGAGACCGACACATTACGCGCCGTGTTGTATCTGTCGAACTCGTGGGCTGTTTATTTTACCTAGTGTCGAACTCATGGGCTTTATTTGTCTAGTGTCGAACTCATGGACTGTATGACTCGTGAGCTGTATGACTCATGGACCTGTTTTCATTGTCGAACTCGTAGGCTGCATGTATCACTCGTGTGGGTATCGGTCTCAATAGTGGGATGACCCCGTCGAGGGTGGGAATAGTTTGGGCACTTCCCATGGAGTTGTCTTTGAATGTGTATTATAACCTTTTCACTTTGTTGTAGAACGTCTCTTTGCCAACTCCATGACATTAAAAAAAAAAAAAGTGCACTTGCTATACCGGTATATTAGGAAGGACCTTTTAAATGGATCCAGGCTAACTAAAATTGGGGGAAAAAATCTTTAAAGATGCCACTGAACACAATTCCATAAAAAAATTCGGTTAGAAAAGACGACGTAAAGACAAAATAAACTCAAACACAGACAAGCGCTCACGATCACTATCGATACCAACGGGTGGGACAACTCGGCCCACCCTCAACGGGTGGGACGAGATGTCCCGTGGGCCGAGTTAGCCCGACCCCCTTTTAAATACACGTAGGCCAACGAGTAGATCACTTTTTCTATATTGCTAAGAAGGTGGGGTAATTTAGGCACCTCCCACATGGTTACACTGGAATGTACCTTCTTCACTGTATGTATTGAAAAACAGGCCTCTTCTATCATTGCCATGATGACATTTCATTCAAATATATATATATATATATAATATATATATATATATATATATATATATATATATATATATTGTGATCACGCATTATAAAACCAACAAACGTCCAGACTTTAACTGAGGTCTCCAAATACGTTCTGGGTCAGTCAAGCCAATCTTTATTTTTCTTTAAATTCTGAAAGAGAAATTCTTCTTCGACGTAGTTCTATATAATGTAGGGTCTTAAAAAAAGAAATTATTCATTTTTTCAGTTTTCTGGAACACACACACACACACATATATATATAATATATATATATATATATATATATATATATATATATATATATACTACACATATTTGGTAGACAATTTTAGCTGTGTCTTACAGGAGGCCCCTATATCAATTTTAATTCTTACGAATCCCTCATATTTCCTTGAAATTGTCATGACTTTTGGTTGCCTTGATTATTAGGCAGTCTTTAGGCCTATATACCCACAAACTCTTTCATAAGAGCTCTGAAAACATACCTTTTCTAAATCCAATCTTTGGATCTAAGGTCGTTTGATATGTTTGTTTGTTTTTTCATATAATTTTACTGTTCCGGGTTTTTTTTTTTTTTTTTTTTTTTTTTTGGTGTGTGTTAAGATGAATAATCTTTATTTTGTGTGTGTGTGTGTGTGTGATTTTGTAACCGGTCTCAGTGTACTCTAACATTCATCGAAATGTATTGCTTGGTATTGATAAGATGCTGCTGATGTTTTGAAAGTCAGTGTAAGTTACAAATAGACTGTTTTAATGGAGTTTTCAACATTTCAGCCTACTCTGAAAATCCTTCCATTGTCTGTGGAGTTTTACTTCCCTTTTTACCTATTCATTGCACAGAGCACAGCATTCTAAGATTAGGCGCCTGAATAGACACCTACCTTCAAAGCTCTTTTCCCAGTGAAACATTTTTTTTTTTTTTTTTCAGAGTGTGTGCTTTCTTTCCATTGTTTAATAAAGTTTTGGAAAGTCCGTTTGTACTGAGTTATTCATGTGAGTCATTTTAAAGCTTAGAGTCTGCTCTTTTGGTCATGTTCAAATTTTTCTCACGGATTTCAATTCCGTATTGCTATCCGAATTGACCCAGTTCGAACCGCATTGACTCGCATCGACCCGCTGCAACCCGCAGCGTATAAAACCGTATGGACACTTGTCGTATACCGCATTGCCTGTAGGCCTGACGCTCCTAATTCAACTCGCACATTGCCTACAAGGAAGGCAGCACAAAGATGAGGTATAATGTTATTTTTTACCAAAAAAAAAAAAAATCATTAAAAATCAGTCAAGTGGAAAATTGCCACCTTTGGCAGTGTTTGACATTGCTTGCGGACAGGAGCTTCTGCAGGCTATGAAGAAGTTGAATGCAATCAGGGTTTTTGTATTTTTATGAATTTTTATTGATAAAAAGGTAATTTGCTATTTTTATCGTTTTTGAGAGTGACTGGATGACTAGTCTCGTATGGAGGCTCTTAACTTTTTTTTTTTTAGAGCTGGAAAACATCCCAGAATATGTTATTTGCCTGAAAGCAGAGAAAATTTCTCTTCATCTGCTTCAATTTTAAAAAATTCTATGATTCGATCGATTTTTTATGATTTATGGAATATGCTGCATCTAACACAGGTTTCTATTGGAGCCCGGAAAAGGAGCGTGAGGCCTTTATGCAACGGATGATGACACGGTTTACATCCGGGTCGGTACGGGTCGAAGCGGGTTGATACCATGGTCGATAGGGGTCGTAAAGGATTCAGTTAAGGATTTAAAGCGGATTTTTATACGGTTCGATACAGGGCTCTACGGCTCGAACCGGGTCGATACGGTTTTAATTCCTTATGGACCCGGTTCGAAATCCGGCCGTGTGTGACTGTAGCATAAATTACCTTCCATTCCGGGACTAAACCGGCTCATTTTTACCCGATCAAATCCGTTTTGTGACCCGGCCGTGTGTGATTCCAGCATAAAACAGTGGCTGTAATCTATTCAATTTTGTTTGAACAATATACAAATGATGCACAGGACGAAGTAGTTCGGTGAGAATTGGATGCTGGAATTGAATGGAGTTTAACTTTCAAACTGTTTAAACCTACGAGCGCAGCGAAAGCATTGGTTTTTGACTGTTTCTAAAGTTAGACAAGAACTTCCAATTCTCACCGATCCACGAAAAAAGCCGGTGCATCATTCGTTTTATAAAATAGGACCGTAATTCATGAAATTCGACCTTTTTCCCATCATTACGCTTCTGGTAAGCCTACACCTTCAACACTATACAAGGCTTGAACCATTGCGTTCAGATTTTACCGGACACATGTCATGATAATTGACCAATCAGGTTGCAGATATTCTAAAGCCCATTTATAAAAATGGATAATGCATGGCTAACGTCACTAATTTTTCATTGACTTTCGTGTTAAACTCACGATTGACTTGAAGTTTTTGTGGCATTGCAGGGCTTTGATGTCACGATAAAGAAACACTCAATTACAAGTGCTTACTTTTGTCACTCGTTTTTGTTTTTGTAAACAACTTCAACAGATCACTCGCTAACTGTTTGACAGTGCAGGTACTCATTGCCGTTTACGGAAAAGGGTTGCCATTTCTGTGCTTAATTAAAAGATCTGTATGGACCACATCTGTTGTAGTCAGAGGTGTTGTACAAACTAATATGTACTGTCGTTACTCGTTACTCGCAGGCGTGCAATTGAACAAGATTTCTCACTCGGTGAAAGATTATCGAGGCGCACTATTCAACTCGGCTTCGCCTTGTTGAATAGAGCGCCTCTATCTTTCACCTCGTGCGAAATCTTGTACCATCATCGCAGCCATGACCATTCACTGTTTGTATAAATTTACCAAAAAGATGAAGTAGTAAGAGGATGGCCCTGCTGCAGAGGATTAATAATTTGTTTGTGAAGTGTGTCGACCAAAAAGGCAATTTTATATGAAACGAGTCAATTTTCATCATTTTAAACTGACCATCAAGTGGATACATCACATGGATCTCCTCAGGCTCGGGATTGAATCCTTTGATTGTCCCTCTACAAGTCTTCAATTTACTGGGCGTCATCGTAGGTAATTCAGGTAATCAATCATCACTGGTGCATGATAACGACATGTTGATATGTGAATTATGCGAACTGGGATCTTATTTCTGCTTATGAGTTTTCATCGTTGGTCTAAGGGCGTGTTTGTTATCCAGTACGGCACGTGACACAGTGCCTCCATATTCATGAGTTTTGCAAATAAGGCCCATGAGTCCGTCAGGAGGCAACTGCAACGCCCACACTGGGCTAAAACAGCACACGAGTTCAATATTATGTTGCGGCCTTAAAGGGATCGCATAGTTTTGGTTGAGACCTTATTTCAGGTTTCTAACATGTTATTGTAGAGATAATGAGAAACCTCTTATGACATAATTATAAAAGAGCATGTAATAATATTGCATGAGGAATTCAACGTTTATTTTATGAAAAATGGTTTTGAAATGGTTGAGATATCCAAAACAGAGCGTTTCTAATAAGTGTGGGACCCACTCTTTGGGGATCGCTTTGTTTTACTTTGTTTTTTGATGTTTCAGTCATTCCAAACCCGATTTTCATCAAATAAACTTTGAATTTCTCTTAAAATGGTATGCTCTGTACTATTATTCATAAGTGTTTTCTTTCTTATGTGTGGGCCTTGTTTGCCAAGTGTTGGATTTATTGGCCATATTTGCTTCGTGTCGGACTCATGGACTATGAAGGACTCTTGGGTTGTATGATTCGTGGGTTTCAACTAGTAACCTGCACCCAAATTGTTTTTTTTTTTTGGGTTTGTTTTTAGAATAAGGCCATGTAATGATGCCAAATTAACGGCTGCGATCAAAATTCAATGGGTAGAGAAGTGACATCGCTGATCGATCTTGCTATCATAAAAAAACGAGAAGTGAAAAGCATTGTCACTTTTGCTACAGAACTACCAACAGAAGGCCTATTTCTAATGTAGAATATGAAATCTTGCACATATTATTTTTTGTTTTTTGATGATATTTACCGTGAAAATAGTGAGCTCCTCCATTTCGTGTAGGTGACTCCTTTTTTAAGATTATGCAAATAGTGTTTCTTTGTACGTAATTATAAATGAGCACAATGTAATCATTATTGATTTTGAGTAGGTTTCCTATCCACCTGTAACCTTTGATACTCTTCAGCTTCACTACGTAATGATGGTCATATTGAACTTATCGTGGATTTTCCTTTTAAGCTAATTCTATTAATGAAAAAAAAAAAAACCGACTCTTATACTGGTTGCCTTCTCCTTCATCGTCTTGAAAGTGGTGGAAATTTTTTTTTTTTTTTTTTTTTTTTTTGCAAAGCCGGATCTGCCTCAGTCGAAAACAAAGTTGTTTCAGCCACTCGAAAACGGAGACAGACAACGCTTGTTGTCGTCACACGACACCGAGTTGAGGGCATAGTACCACTAGATTTCTTGCCGCTTTTGATTCATACCCTAGATTTATCATTAGCATCCTGAATTCAACACTGACGACAGGATATGTTACATTACAGGAAAAATTGCACTTAGTAGACGAAAACAAATGATAGAAGGTTACATATTATCTTAAATTAAAACAATTGATGAAAAGGAACAATGGCGTCATCATATTGATATCGGGACGAAAATCAAAAGAAAAGAAATACAAATTGGGAAGAAAAATATCGACAGGGGAGATGAAAATACAAACAGGAATAAAAAGATTTTATTGGCTCAAATTAAATATCTAAAATGTAAGTGTAAGTGTGTGAGAACATATTAACTTTTCTACCACTTGCATTTGCGTTTGATTATACCGTCGCTATTCGCTTCTGTAAGGATGACGTCATTACATTTTCGTAACTCCCCCCCGGAAATTGATAAGAGAAACAGTGACACTTAAGCTCAAAGAGATGGAATTACGTAGATAAGTGTATACCTTCTATCGATAAAAATTCTTTTACCTTTATAAATCTGCTTTTGCGATCTTCTGAAACAATATAGAACATAGAATGTAAGCGATGTCAACTTTCAATAAATCTTCATGCTATGGAGTTGTTCGTGCTCACCTGAGTATCGCAAGTTAACTTTCCATGCCGCAGACTATGTAGACCTATTACCCAAGAAGAAAATAGCCGACTTTGGGAACTTTGAGGATCTCCACTCGGAGGACACGGTATCCACTTGTATACTCTATCTCGCTGGCAATGATACTTGCCAAGTTTGTAGAAAATTTGACCTTGTATGTGCTTTCAAAAAGAAGAACAATGATTATAGTAAAAACTAATTTCAATTGGTCCCGGTCCCAAGGGGGCCACACCCTAGGTCTTGCATAAACAAACTTGAAAGTACATTCACCAACTTGCGTTGTATTTACTCAGAATATTCTGATTTTATATAAGACGACTCCACAAATATTCTCTCACTTGGAGGTTCTGGGCCAATAGTGCCCTAATTGGAGCATGGTGCTATTTGTTATATATATATATATATATATATATATATATATATATATATATATCAAAGAGTCCTAGCTAAAATTTCTGCTAAGTTTAGGTGAAAATCTAATCATGCATTTTCAAGAAGAAGATGAAAATGTGATAATTGCATGGACCCGAACTTGTTTGTACTAACTTTTAATATCTCACTGACTATACATGCTATTTCTTCTGATTCAGGAAATGAAGGTTCTTGAGGGCTTTGGGGACGGGGGAAGGGGTGCATGGTGCCCATCACATCTGAACAAACTGACATCCTCAGTTTGGTGAAAATCCGTCATGGGGTTTTCAAGGAGAGGCTGAAAATGTAAAAAGTTAACGCACCACGCACTTACGCATGATGGACGCCGGACAATAACTGGTCGCAATAAATAGCTCACTAGAGACTATAGTTTACTTTACTTTACCTTTGGCTTATAAGCTGAAAATCTATGCGAGCGTATAACAAAGCATTCAAAGAATAAGATAGACGATATAATTTTTGAACCTGGTATACCTGGTATATCTTAACACGTGATGATTACACCACATTCTTTTTAAGCCCGCCGCAAACTATTTACTCTCTTTAAAAAATCGAATTAAAATATTCACTCTTGAAGGAGTGAATACAAAAAAAAAAGTGAATTTAGAGTGAATTTTGAGTGAAAATGTTCCTTTTCACTCATTTTGGAGTGACCTTAGGGATCACTCGAGATTTTGAAGTGATCCCTGAGGTCACTCTAAAACGAGTGAAAATGAACTATTCTTGTCCAAATACAAATTAGTTTGATAAGAAAGAGTAAAATATTACAAGTTCAACTGCATACTTTTGATCGAAATCGGGTGAAAAATAAGAAAGTTTCGCTATTTTATTCGGGAAACACGCAGTTCTCGAACGGTCAATATAATTATGCAAATGGCAAAAGTGAGCATGTCATTCCCTCACAACTTACCATATATTTGTCCATAAAATTTTGTTCAAATGCAGTTGTCATCATTGTGCCTGAGGCCCAAATCCTCGTATATCTATAGGCAGTGTCACACCTTTCCGGCAAGCCTTGCGTGCTAGTTGCGAAGAAAAATTTTTGCTACACGAGGTCCCCACAGATGACCCGCACATGACAGTACCTAGCACGTATCTCACCCGTAGTTAGTGATCAAGTCCTCTTTTGGACTGTCACATCTTTCCGAGCAAGATACGCGAGCTTGATGCGGGTGGGCATTTTCGAGCACGCAGGACAATTTTTACATCCCAGGCCGACAAGGATTTGGGCGAGTTTCTCATGCGTCTTATCTGCTGCACCCGTGCTACTTACATTGTTCTTACGTCCATTCCATTTGACCTGCGTGTAGGCGCATGGGTGGCGAGTGAGTTCTGACAACTCGATGAAGGAATTCTCTGGAGGAATTTGATATGGCAATTGTCCCACAGAAAGTTATGCAGATGACACGCGCTTCCGGCGCAAAAGCATGGATCTACGGGCAACTTATACGTACCTAAAGCGGGTCAACTGCCTGTGACTTGCGGGGCCTCCTACTGGTGTTCTGCGTGGACCTCTGCGGGCAATCCCCGCGACTCAGCCGGAAAAGTTTTGGTCATGCTCAAAACTCGGCTGCGGGTGAATCGGACATGCGTGCGCACCTCCGGGCGACTGCGGGCAAGATACGCGCTATGTACTGTCAGGTGCGGGACAACTGCTGGGAGGTCCGGAAAAAAAAAATCCCCGCAAATCAACCCGCCATTCTTTCCCAGACATGGTGTGTAATATGATATGCATTGTAGTCATAATTATTATGACGATGCATTTCGTTTTCCTCAAAATACAATGTACAGTTCAAGTCACTGTGGTCGTTGCAGGACGGTCATTACGATTGTTATATCTATAGATCTTTCTCCGTTTGCTAGCTCAAGATAAATCAAGGCTAACAAACCAACTTTGAATGTTGATACACTTTGTCAGGGATTCTGCATTGGGTTGAACGACATCGCATCCGAAGGAACGTGGGTACTGAAGTGCAGTGTGTTGGGTTACAAACTGTACTACTGTTTCGTATTTCTATACAGGGTGGTCCAGAAAGAACGGAACACCTAAGATCTTTAATTTCAGCAATATCGTTGCAAATATATGTCATTATTTTTCTACAGAATGACAACAAATTCTTAAATTTTGGTTGATGGGTTATGATTTTAGGACCATTTTGGTCAACCCTTGCAATTTTCAAAATGTGATCATTTTGCACTCTCAGAGATACCAAAACCAGCGAGAATTCGGTATATAAGTGCCATTATCATTATCCCAGAGTAGTCAGGTACCCAGTTATACATCTGGGTCGAAAGGGACATGGTGGGTAAAAATATCTTGTCCAAGGACGTAAGCACTTGGCGCGTATCGAATAAGTAATTGGATAGAGTGTCCAGTTTGCAAAAGAAAGCTCTCCGCGTCATTTTGTTATTTTCCCATAATTTCTCATACGTATGTATTGTTTGCTTCTTATTAGCTGTTAAAAAACAGATTTTTATTCAATTTGCATAGCAACAACTCTACTTCTTCTTTCTTCGACTCTATGTTCCTCTTTAAAGAATCAATCATTTCGGGCATATCCAACTCGACTTTTTAATGTATGTCATTTACACACGACACTGAACTTGAGGGCAACAGGTTTTCCAATGTCCAGCTGATCATAACTAAAATGCTAGTCTCCTTGACCACGCTGGTGCTGCAAGTCCTTTCCAGTATCCTACATTCATTTGTAAAGTTTTATGCCCTTAAACAAAATAATGTCCTGAATCTAACATTTAGAATCAGGAATGGAGATCGATAATGGTATGGTACGAGAAATGATAGCCAATAGCTGTGTGAAAAATTAATTGGTAGATGAAAAAGATCAATGTTTGACTGGGAAGTGAAGAAGGACAGAGAGAGAGAGAGAGAGGGAGAGAGAGGGAGAGAGAGGGAGAGAGAGAGAGAGGGGGGGGGGGGGGGGGAGAGAGAGAGAGAGGGAGGGATGAGATGATCGATGCAAAAGGGGTGTGGCTTTGGTTGGATGAATTGGAACATGATTCTATATTATATGAGAGTCAAATCAAGCCAAATGTTCACTCTCATATCGCTGCTTTGTTTTCAACATTGCATGTCTCCAGATATTTTTGCGTGGATGTCGCCATAAAAGATTGTGTGAGTATGAATAATTTCGATGTTATATGTAATCGGTATAAAATTATTACAAGTAGTTCAGAAAGAGAAATTAACACCAGTAGTGTTAACATTATAATTATTGACATATGTAAACATTGGTTGTGTATCAATAAACACTGAGTATGTTCTGAAATAATCGCTTTGATGCTGAAGAATGATAAAAGCTATGCGCGAATATTCCTCTTTACGTGTATGTTTTATAGGTATATTTGCAGCAATCATGAAGATCATAAGATTAGTGTAAAGACAGAGTAGTTAGTAGCCTGTATACCCTTCCCTGTAAATGCTATGGTACTTAATCACTTGATCAATTCATTTTCCTCTTTCGTTTATTATGGTCCATCAGTATCTTCATTTAATTCATCTAAAAAAAAATTGTATCTTCCGTATTGCTGGGTCGTTTATGTTTCTCTCCTCTGTATTATCATTTTGAACAAGAAGGAGTAGAACAAGAAGGACTATACTATAATCATAGTTTTTTAAAAGCATAATTATGTCTTTATTGTAATAAATGATGACAGGACAAAGTCGTTGTTACCAAATTCATGGGATGTGGAATGTTTTTGAGTGCATGTATTCGACAGGTGAAGAGATGATATGTATTGTCAATCTGTTCTTTTGGTCCGGGAAAGAAGATACGCTACGTACCTGTGCTAATTTGGTACTGGTAACATCTCAGTGTATCACATATTTTTCGTCGTTGTACTGTGCGGAACATTCAACTGAAACGCATATTATAAAATCGTAAAAAAACTTTAAGCTTTTGACAATAAGCGTCGTTTTTCTCGTGGTCCTGGCTTCACACATTGCCATTGGTGTCATCGCAGGCGTGGCCAAGCAGGGATGGATCTGGCTTTATGCTAAGGGGGTGCTGTGGGGGGCTGGGGGGGGGGGGGGGGAGTGATCCAGTGACAATCGGTCATGGCAGGCAAAAAAAAAGTATAATAAAAGCAAGAAAAAAAGTCTTCACATTTTTGTTGCCACTTTTCCATCAAAATGAGCTGAAAAGAAAAACAAAATCTTCATATTTTTGCTGCCACTTTTCTTCCCAAATCCGCTGACAAGCAAAAAAGTAAAAAAAAAAAGAAAAGAAAAAAAAAACCCAAATGAAATAATTAAAACACAACACAAAGAAAATCCCAAGGAGGGGGGGGGGTGATTGGGTTAAGCCCACTAAGCTCCATCCCCAAAACAACAACAACAACAACAACAACAACAACAAAAGGAGCGGGGGGGGGGGGGAGTTACCCCCTAAACGCGTTAACGGTTCAAACTCCTGATTGGATAAGTAGTAGGCCTATAGGTTGAATGATTCAACGATTCAGATTAGTCGAGCTACAAGAAAGAAAAACCTAAACCTGACAAGCTTTTCCAACTGCCGATCGCCGAACGGGTGTTTCATGGATGGGTCTTGGAGAATTTACACGTTATAAATTGTTTTACACACACACACACACACACACACACACACACACACACTTTTTTCCCTTGATATTTTATTGATTTCATTCAAATCATTCCGAAATCAACCCATTCTGGGTGTAACATGAACATAAAAGGTACAAATGCAATTCAAACACGAACAAATCCATGTATCAATTTAAACTGCAAATCATCTCTCTTCAACATAAACAACTCGATTATAAATCAACCCTACTGACAATTTCTTCACAAGAAATTGACATTTACCAAACAAAATATCCTTTGAATATACTGAATCCTGTAACTCACACTTACAAGGGCATATACATAAAAACAAAAAATCACACACATACACACACACACGCACACACACACACACACAAACGACCACACGCGCACGCACACACACACACACAAACACGCACACACACACCCTTACACACCTAAACAAAACCAGTCAAGATCCTGTAGGTCTACGCCAAATACTCCGTCAATTCTGAACCGACCACCTGTGTCACACACACCACTCCCTACAACCACAGAAGTGTGAACAGCGAAAAGCCATCACGCCCTGCCAGGTAACCACTCCACACACGTTCACATTACTACACATCTATTGACGAAAAGCAATTATTTTTTTCGTATGCCTATGCATGTATTATTTGACGATTGTATCATAAAAGTACAAAATTAATATACATAATGTGTAATTTTACTCACACAAATTTATATACATTGTATATTTATGGGTTATTAAGACTAACTTTGCATTCAAATTTATGAAATTCTTCTGTCGAGATGTTTAGATTGCAACTTATTGACAAACTACCCTACATCGACGTAAATAAGCACTGAATTGATCAGTGTTTGAATAGCAGCCATGATAAAAAATCATGGGCGTACGTAATACTCGAGCAGGATTCGAAGCTACGACATCCTGATCTCTGGACAGGTGTCATCTCCACTAGACCAACGTGCTCCTGCCCGACAGCAAGTGTTGTTTCTAATTCTTATTGCATACAGCGGGTACTGCGTAATTACTCAAATTCATGAAATTCTTCCGTCGAGATGTTTTGATTGCAACTGATTGACAAATTGCCCTACATCGACGTAATTATTGCCCTACAACCGACTTGCTGTCGGGCGGAAGCTCGGTTGGTCTGGTGGAGATGACGCCTGCCGGAGATCACGAGGTCGTAGGTTCGAATCCTGCTCGAGTACGTGCGCCCATGTTTTATTATCATGGCTACTACTCAAACATTGATTAATTCAGTGCTTATTTACGTCAATATAGGACAATTTGTCAATTGGTTGCAATATTTTGTATTGTTGTTTATGCTTAGATTCAAATTTATCATGATTTTATTTATTGCATTGTTCAAGCCGCAACCAAGGCCAATAATACTAAAACCTTAATTGGCCGAATAAAGCGCGGGAAAGAATGCATTTAATGAATGAAGGACTTCAAGTGTATACATACAGCAAAACTTTCACCTAATTTTTACTCTGCACAGGAAGAGAGAGAGAGAAAAGATACGTTCATTGGAAGTGAAACCTGGACGAATCGTGCACCCTTTCCCGTGAAGCCATGAAGCTGACGATTGCTTTTCTCTTTGTCGTGGTGTCCTACATGGTCGTCGGCGGCCATGCATTTGGATTCTGTCCAGTGTACTGGACTGGGTTCCAATTCTCCTGTTACCGGCTTTTCTTGGAGCAGAAAACATGGCAGGAAGCGGAGAACCACTGCGTAGAACTCGGTGGTCATTTGACGTCGGTACTGAGCGAGGCGGAAAACAATTTCCTCTACAATTACTGGCGAAATACGGTTCAAACTCCTACGTGGGTAGGTCAAGGAGGGTGGATTTGCATTCTCGTAACGTTTTTTATTCTTTGAGTAAAGTCGATATTTTGAAATTTTTAATCAATTTCTGCATCGTACTTCGCATCAAAAATTAGTTTTGCTTCTTAACCATATCTGATGCCCTTTACATGTCGTGTAAGGGTGGGATTTCACGGAGCACGCAAACGATTTGCGAAGGACGCGAATGACAAAATCAAACATTCGGAAAAGTTTTTCTCCGAATGTGTTCCGACAATGAAGCCGAAAACCATTCTTGCGCAATTTGTGCGAAGTTTCCACGACGTATGTGCAAATGTCGTGTGTATCATTGCTAAAGTACAGCATGTTACGTACACGAAGATCACGCGACGGAAACGCGAACAACAAAAATTTTTCAATAATCATGGGAGAAAATGTACCCAAGGAGAGGTGGAAGCTGTCTTGAGTTGATTTTTTTTTTCTTTCCTCTATTTCTCCTTTCTTTTTCTCTCATTTCTCTATTGTGTGCTTGCCTACATTTTTTTTTTCATAGGACCTATCTCCACTAGTAAAGCATTTGATTTTTTTTTTTTGCAGTTCCTCCAACACATTATCTCTATATCCAAATGAAATTCTACATTCTTTAGATTAATCTTAAGTGTATTCTGCGATTTTTTTTTGGTATATCAAACATTTCTTTCTCTTTGCTAGTCTTTAATTTCTTTTGTTACTATAGTTGTTCATAATTGTTTGATGTTTAGATGTATGCTACGATTTTTATTTGTAGAAAGCATATAGGTCATACATCCCCAAACGTGCGCTAAACGTTCGCGAGAATGTCTCAAAAGGTACGCGAACAGTTTGCAATTACGTCGCAAAATGATCGGAAAAACGTCGCAGATTGCGCGTAACATACGCGAGACATTCTCCAGAGTTTCGGAGTCTGTTTGGGGTTTCACGAACATTTTGCGAACATCGCGCGTGTCTTGCGAATGTCTTGCGCATAATATTATGACGAGGCTTTAAGACACTTTTGAGAACAATTCACGAGCAAATCACGACCAAGTGTGCGGAAAAGTTTCGCAAAAAATTTCAAACTTTTTTGAAATTCTCTCCGAAGTAAAAACGACATTTGCGAACAATAAATTGACCACGCTTCCGAACCCTCACGTTCGTTTGGCGATCTTTTGCAGACTAAAATACGAATGCTGGATTTTGCCATTCGCGTCCTTCGCAAATCGTTCGCGTGCTCCGTGAAATCCCACCCTAATTGTATTCATGTTTGCTGTTTTTTGAGTACTTTTTTCTGAAATTCTGAATAACGTACACTATGATATTTTTTTTTTTGCACTCCAATATATGTATTCATGAAAGTATGTGTACTTTGCAGCGCAGCGATATTCTCTTTACACTCATTATTAACATTCAACATATTCAACAAAGTTGTTGTTGATTGTTATAAAACACCCCTTTTTCAGATTTTGAGAAGCCGTTTAATGAAAAGTGCTGGCACAATGATCATACTTTGAAAAAATACTTTGATTTCAGTTGTCTGAAGTAGAAAAACTTGGCTTTTTGTATTTGGCATCAGTAATAATCTTATGAAATACTTGCAAATACTTAGCACAATCAGACGATTGTATTAATCGTGTTCCCTTTGTGAGGCTAACGATCGATCGATTCGAACTGATTTTGAAAACACCTTTATCAGGGGTACTGGATCGGTTACAACGACGTCAGTACCGAAGGGACATGGGTCTGGACCGATCAGTCTACTTCTACAGCTCCATTTACCAAATGGCGCCCCGGACAGCCGGATAACGGAGGAAACCAAGACTATGGCAGAATGTGGTACTACGGAACCCAATCCGATACCAACAGAGACTGGGATGACGAAAGTAGCAGAGCTCGCGGAAGCTACATCTGCAAATTGATATTTTGATTTCAGGTTCTCATGAGGTTATGTGTCGGTTATTGGATCGGTTGTTGCGTTACTAATTGCGTTAACTATTCCGTCATTTGATTTCTCCTTATTGGAATCACACTTGGTAGGCCCTATACTTGATATCACGTCTCGTATCTTATATCAAATTTCAAAAAGCCAAAACGTATGATTTTTTTTTTTCCTTTTGTGCTGATAAACGAAATGAGAGACAAAGCAAACATAATGTAACAGACTGTCATTTACCTTTTTTAATGGAGGTAAATTTTTTTTTTTCTGTTTGATCTTAAAGTTGTACATTCTAGTTTCGTATAATGCCAGATGAAAAAAAGAAGAAAAAAAAAAACACTCAAGAGACGTAAGAAAAAGCACCAAAGATGTGCAAATTGGCAATGATTATTGTTGATTAACCTTTTGGTTTTATTTTTCTGATGGAAGGCCAGGTAAATCCACCTATTGATGTTATCACGTAAAGTTTTAAGACAAAAGTGAATGATCATTGTTTTCTCAGTAAAGACTAATAAAACTCACAAAAGACAAAATGAAAATAAGAATTGAATGCGTAGTAATTGAATTATATCTCACGTGTCTATATTTCCATTTTACCAATGACATAATGTTTAAGGTATTCCTGTCATATACATACATATTTACACACACACACACACACACATACTCATTATATATATATATATATATATATATATATATATATATATATATATATATATATCTTATACAAAGTGCGAATGAAGTAGATAGCATCCAGCACCGCACTATTTATTTCAAATCAAGCTTTGGCCTTGCTCATGGTTGTAAATATGTTATTATGGCAAACAAATACATGAAGAAGGGGAAATTCATAAACTACATTATAAATGATTAAGACAATAAAAAAATGGATACATGAATCTAACCGATCTTTACTTGAATGATAAGAAATATAAAAAAAAAACTGAAATTGCGAAAAAAAAATTAACGGTGTGTTCAGTGGGTATATTGCATGAGCTCGAAATCGGAGGTCTGTTGACATTGTGTGGATTATGATTTATACGGAGCGTGCCTGAATTTGCTTTGGAGTTTTTGTGTGTGTATATATCTATCTATCTATCTATCTATCTATCTATCTATATCTATATATATATATATATATATATGTGTGTGTGTGTGTGTGTGTGTGTGTGCGTTTGCGTTTGCGTTTATGTGTTGTGTTCCTATTTATACGGTGTCAAAAACAACATATTTAATCAAGTCAGTCCCTATGTATCTCTCGATTAACATACACATAAACGTATAGATATAAATATATTTTATATCATTACCATAATCATATCATTATAGACATATAACACATACATTGACATATAATATGCATAATATGCAGCAAATCATGTATACAAAAATTCTGAAAATGTAAGACTGTCAGTTCATTAGTCATCAATAATGATATACTGTCATGATCATAGCACACTGTGTATCACGATAAAGATTTATAATCATTGCTTCTAACTTGTAGATAAAATATAATATGTGTCCTATAAATATTGTTGTTATCATGCTTCTACATTAATACAAGGTGGGGCGTTTGAGGATGACTGAGGGGAGTTCTTTTCTGACATTGTTGTGGATTTGTTTATGATGTCAATTTGAATTAAATATTGAACGATGACAGACATAGATAAGAAATGACAGAATAGGTAAATATAGAATCGAATAAAAAAAAAATGTCCACTAGAAAAACTATTTTGCAATAAGCTCATGTGTACATTTCGTAAAATGACCTCTCTCTATTCTCAGTTGGTTTGATAGGCACTTCACTCGTTTCGAAGAAATATGTTGCATAAGGTTTGCCCAACGTAACAATTTATGGAATTCATTTTCGAACAAAGGGTGAATTTGCAAAGACCAAGTGAGCAGAGAAGACTCTCAACCAACAGTCAGAAAGCATCCGTTTCATATGCACTGTATTCAGTAACAAACAATTTTTATTACCGTTGCCAAAATATAGGCTGTAAGTTGCCAAAATATAGGCTGTAAAGAACACTTTGCTGCCGTCCAGTGGATGTGCTTGCAAACACTGTCCAGGATTACACGAACGTTTAAAAGCATGCTGGAACACGCTTTAGCGGAGTAGTTTAATTGAAAGATTCAAATATCCCAGATTAAAAGATTGAGAAGTAACATGCGCAAATGTGCGCATCATAGAAAAAAAATATTAGGTTTTGAAAGGACCCGATTTTCATTTTGATTTGTGTATTACTACGGAATTAAAAAACACATGTTTACAAGTTTGAATTCTGTTCTAAACTGTTCTTAATCAACTCGAGTGTTTATCCAAAAGAATACGGTGAAATATAGCTCGTAATTCAATGATACGTGAAATACGTTCTTCGTCTACAAACGCAGCCGGTAGTTGAGCGTGCCGTGTGCACCATTTGCTTCTGCGCATGATCACATCCGGGAGAACGAGTACTCTGTCAAAATGTAGGGTACCTCCTTTGTCCAGCTAGCCAGCCAGTCCCAACAGGAAAGCGAAACTGCTTAGATAACTGCTTCTTTGTTTATCATGTAAAACCTGATCTATCTTGTGTTATGTTTTTGTTGAAAAAGAAAAAAGAAGAAGAATGAAAATAAATGAATTGAATTGAATTGAATTGAATTGAATAATGGGACGGGAGTCCGAGTACGGGGACTGTCACAGCTGATAGCTTCCGCGTATTCTTGGTCTTTCCGTCATCAGGGTCATGTAGCAAAAACTGTCTTGCAGCTATAGAGCGGTGTGGAGGATGACTTCAAAGCGTATAGCAGTGTTAATGTTGACATGCCATTATAATGCTTTGAACCTAAACATGTGTTTGCATGAATTACGAAAAGTTGCCACTCCATCTATGCAACACCTCCCTGATCATACTGGGTACGGAGTTACAGAAATCAAATGTGACCCTGCACCAGCACCACACACACACACACACACACACACACACACACACACACACACACACACACACACACACACACACACACACAAAGAGCAGACTCTAAGCTTTAAAATAATCCATAACTCAATTCAAATGGACTCCTCTAACCTATCTAAATGCTGGAAATAAAGCACACACTCTGGAAAAGTGTGAACGGAGAAAAGAGGCCCTGACTATTTAACCGCTTAATCTTTACCAAGCCGTGCTAGCCGTGTGATGAAAATGGACAAAACACAGGTTGTAAACCATCGGATCAACAACAATGAAGGAATAGTTAGATTAAGCTGAAATTAAGCACGCTTTTTTAACACATTCTGTCCATAATTAATGCCAACTTTTAAAGCAGTAGCCTTATCCTTTCAAAAGTTATTAGACTTGAAAGTGAAGAGTGATTTCAACAAATGAAAAGGGGCCTCTAAGACATAGCTGATCGTTCTACTCTCCCCCAAAAAAAGGGTTGTAGAAAAACTGTTCAAAATACACTTTCCCATTTATGTTACGACCCCAAATTTAAGAATAATGTAGAAGAAGGATAGCTCATTCAGAAAATAAGAAAAACTTAAGATTGACTCTGTTGACACATTTCAGTCCTCATGTAAAATCAAGGGGTGCGACTTTTTGTTCGTTTTGTGATGCAAGGTCACAAATGATTGTGATGAGGTATAAGAATGATTTTGACATTCATGAAAAAAAAATCACAATGAACGATGATGGTGTCATAGCAGTTGCACACAAGAATACATAACTAGATGCTAAAGAACAATTTTAGAAGAAAGCACACATAAATTCTACACAGGTGCAGTTGTTAAGTTAGTGGTTTGGCAATGAATTACATGGCTACATTAGTGGAAATGTGAGTCTCTATGTCATTATCCTAGTTCAGTGCAATTTGTTTGTTTTTCAGAATACTGGGTTATCTGCTAAAGGATAATAATAACTTCCACAAATCTACATGGTACAGTCAATTTATGGAATAAATAATATGAAATCATGGAAATCGTCTGGAATCCCCTTTACAGTTTCTTACTAGTTTTGATTTGTGTGAACTCTTTCTCTTTAGTTTGTTTCGACTTTGCTCTTGATAAAAGACACGTATTGAACCTACAGCGGAGTTTCCCCGGTACAATGGGGGACTTACAGCGGAGTTTCCAGGTTCAAAAAAAAAAAAAAAAAGGGGGGGGGGGGGCGGGGAACTGACTCTGACAATTAATCGACTTCTCCTTCCTCTATATATTTGACAGCCGCGGATTACTTTGCAAAGGCGGATCTGCCTCAGTCCCAAACAAACTTGTTTCAGCCACTCGAAAACGGAGACACGACGTCGAGTTGACGGCATAACAAGTATTTCTTTCTTGGGTGGTACCACTTGACGGCGCCAGGTTTCTTGCCGCTTTTAATTTATACTTTCGATTTATCATCAACGTCCTGAAATTAAAATGAAATGCAGGTCATCTTATATTACAGAAAAAGGGTACACATTTTAAATCAAAACAAGTGATGGAAGGTTATATACATCGTAAATCCAAACAATTGATGGAAAGAAAAATTACGTTTTTATAAATAATATTGGGATGAAAATTAAAGAAAAGAGAGACTATTTAAGAAGAAAAATGTAGACGGTAGGATGAAATTGCAAACAGGAATAACAACCTTTCATTTGCTTAAATGAAACATCTTTAATAAAAATGAAGGTGTGTGTGGAGCCCACGTTTCTACCATTTGCCAGCATTTCGATTGCTGTCCCCACTTACTTCTGAGGACATGCCGTTATCGCACTTTCGTATGAGTGATTCCCTCCTAACCCCCCCCCCCCGAATTGAAAAGAGAACTGGTGACCGTTAACTACAATGAGATGGGACTTTGATAATTCAATGTGTTCATGCTTTTAGCGGCTTTTTCGCATATCTGAAGTCACAATAAATCTCGGTATTGCCAATGCGCAGAAAACTTTTCACAAAAATTCACTTTTCTGGCATAATGAAAGAGCACGTGACCTTGTTAACTAACCGTTTTCAGAAAGCAGGGGGAATAATTATTGCTGCCCTTAACATACGTTAGTATCAAGTTGATGTAATGTGTAATTTTCATGAAATGAATATTTGTGGTATTCCCATTATGATTTCTTTATATTGTTGTCGACACATATACGTCATAACCCCTATCAAGTAGTCTCCTCATCCAGCGGTTCCAACACCAAAAGTTTAAAAAATTCATTTTTCATTGATTTTCAGATTTTCCTCAAACTTTCACTGATGTGCTCTACTGATGTTGCTGCCACTCATTCCACATTGCTCCTTGGGATTGGGTTCCCTTTAAGATGTTTTCATTATACCTGTACGTTGGAGCATCAAGCATCACATCAGACATGTCAGAGTCACAAACGCTATTGACCAGTTTTTAAGATACGCGTTCATAGGAAAATTGACATATCACTGCACGTTTGAATGATGATACTGTAATTTTATACAGTGTTTTAGCTCCATACCAACCCTGAACAAAATTAAGGAATCTTTCATGAGTGTACTCAACGTTTTATTTGGACCACTTTGTATTTTGGATATGTCAGCATTTTCAAACTGATTTACATCAAATAAATTTTGATTTCTTTGTAGAATTGTATGCTTTTTCATACTTCATGATTAGCTCTTTGTTATCTCTATCTCTCTCTAAAAAAAAAAATTCCGAAGCCCCAACTCAACCCAAGCTATACTCTCATTTTAATCGTTAGCAAGGGAGAGGACAAACCAAATGATCACTAGAGAGAGAGAGAGAGAGAGAGAGAGAGAGAGAGAGGAAGGTATGAAGAAGCGGTCAGATCAATCGCAGATCATTTTGCATTACGGACTTTTGGCCTCGGGTAACTCGGGTAAACTTCTGATTGCTAAAATATATTTATTACAACGGGAGATCTCCGTACTATGATTTTTATTCAACATCAATTCTTTATTTTACAAAGACAAACGTCTCAAATTCATTATCTATATGATTTTCATTCAGGATAGCTCATTCATGAAAACAGTTGTAATGATCTTCCAAAAATATTATCTAAAATCAAATTTAAATAAATTTATATGTCATATCATATTTAACACAAATAGTTTTAACTGTTACCCAGCAAGACAGTCAGGCTTAGTGCATTTACCTTTCTATATAACGTGATCTGGTAACATTTTTTAACACTCGCCATGACTAAACTCTTGAATTTATTGGACAGGAGTTTAAAGGAAATACAAATGTATCTACATTAATTAACTTTAGGAGACAATAAATGAATAAACTATTACAAAGATATTCTGCTTAAAATGATCAATCTTCCTACTCCATATCATTTCCTCTCTCCATCTCTTCTTTCCCCTCTCAACTCACCTTGTCTTGTCTTTTTCCCCTATTTCGTATCCTCTCGTCCCATTTCTCTCTCAAAATGAGGTGTTTCAGTAGTTGTGGTTGCTATTTCACTTTCTGTTACCAAAGAAAGTGAAATGTTTATGTTCTTTTCGAAAAATGAAATAAAATTTGAATTTAATTGAATTGAATTGGATTGGATTGAATTGAATTTGTTAAGATACCACTCTGGTATATACTTTGTTATTGGCATGTAATTATGTTTACTTGTCTAACTATGATGTGATTTAATTTTCGGGGGCTTAACTTAAACAAGCTGTGCTTTGATTTAGGCTAGCCTGTTTTGGTTCTTATGACTTTTGATTATTTACCATTTGTTGCAAAATAGAATATACGTTTTGTTTATTCTTGTACGTACAAAAAGACAAAATGATCTTTATAGTAATTACAATTGTAACTCATTCATGTTGTTTCTTGTTTCTTTTTTAACACAAAGTTGAAATGAGTTAGATTTTATCAATCAATCGTATCCTCTCTTCCCATTTCTCTCTCAAAATGGGGCGCTTCAGTTTTAGTTGTTGTGGTTGCTATTTCACTTTCTGTTACCAAAGAAAGTAAAATATCTATGTTCTTTCAGAAAAATATAAAAAAAAATTGAATTGAATTGAATTGAATTGAATTGAATTGAATTTGTTATGTATACAACTCTGGTATATACCCTGCTATTAGCATGTAATTTTGTTTAATTGTCTCACCATGATTTGATGTAATTTTCGGGGGCTTAAGTTAAACAAGCTGTGCTTTTGATTTAGGCTAGCCTGTTTTGGTTCTTATGACTTTTGCTTATTTACCATTTGTTGCAAATGTATTTAGAATATACGTTTGTTTATTCTTGTACGTACAAAAAGACAAAATGATATTTATAGCAATTACAACTATAACTCATTCATGTTGTTTCTTGTTTGTTTTTCAACACAAAGTGGAAATATATTAAGATTTATCAATCAATCAATCTCACATTAAGGACTATTTACGCTAAAGCCCAACGAGCACGAATTCTTTTTTTTTTTTTTGGGGGGGGGGGTGAAATTCAGCAAGGTTCAGAATGACTTGAATGCTCTCAAATTCTGGATCAAAATCTGTTTTCCAGCGAAATTACGAACGTCTCAGAAGTATACGACAAAGGAATGCTGAGTTTGTGAGAGCTGCCATATCACCAATGATCACTAGCGTACAAAGTAAAGGAAAGGGCTTGCTATATGGTATATAGCGTCCATTGAACCGATGCTGAGCTTGCGAAATGAATTGCCAGTGAATACCAAACATAATTATAACGTGCCGCGGCAACCATGTGACTTAAATTGAATATCCGAAGTTTTTGAGCTTCCTCACAGACCGATTTGGTTACGAAATTTAGTTTAGTTTACTGTATCTTGTTTTCCTGCATCAACTGGGATATGAGAGTACAAAATACTAAGATGGTACATGAAACAACCTATGATGCACAAAATGTCAGCGGTAATGAGATCAATTTGACAAAATCTAACAATCACAATTTTTAAATACATATATAGTTTGGTAAAAAAAATCACCAAAATTTAACCATTAACAATTGTATCATAGATGAATACACAAACAAACAGGTTAGTTAGAGGCACCGTCTGTCAGAGCACTTAACTACTAACGATTTAAATACAAAGGCTTTTAAACTCAATAGAATGACGTCTGACACAACTTTTTCTCAGACACAACAGACCACCCTCTCTAGTCTCAACTACAGTAGTCTTAGTTTCGGCTGTTTTGAATCATCCATTCAAGTATACCATTGCAATAAAGTGTTTTTATTGTCATACAACAAGCAAAACTTTCTGGCACCATGCAATGAACCTTGTTTTCAATATTTTCTACTGTTTGATAATCATAATACGTACAGAAGAATGAAAATGATTTAATATTCATAATGACATTCTTGTCTACATGCTGTGCTGTTTTTCTTTTAGAATAGTTGATAAATTCCTTACAAAATTTCGCCACCTTCACGAAAATTTCTTCAGTTGTATTATCAAAAACAATTGCACCTTACAAAATTTCTTTGTACAAATATTATCGTCTTTAGCAGGCACCCAGAACTACATTGTAGGATAGGGATCCTTTTGTGCTTTACAGGGATGGTATAGTATTTTGTTGAGATGAGATTTCGCACCATAATTTGATAACACTGTTAATGAAATGTTAAAGAGCATACAATTCTAAACGGAATTCAAAGAGTATTTGATGAAATCCGTTTCGAAATGACTGAGATATCAAAAAATACAAACAAACAAACAAACAAACAAACAAACAAAGACAAACAAAGTGACCCTGATGATAGGCGGGACCACTTTTAATTAGGATCGCTCTGTTTTGGATATCTTAGCCATTTCAAAACCAATTTTCATCAAATAATAAACATTGATTTCTTCATAGATTTATATGGCCTTTTATATTTCATAAGAGGTTCTAATCTCACAAAAAATGGAAACCTGAAGTCATATCTTAACCAAAACTATAATTCCTAATCTAATCTAATCTAATCTAATCTAATCTAATCTAATCTAATCTAATCTAGTTCGTTTATTTGACAGCCTTGGATAAAAAAAAAAAAACAAACAAACAATATGCGCAGTTCTGTTCTAGTTCTAAAAAAGGTTGTTATTCTGCCACTCGAGAGGGAAAACTCGGATGTTTCTCGACTATATCTCATCTATATTGTTTAGGACAAGAAAGTTCGTGATTTTCTTATTTAATGATTGACCTATGTGGTCTCTCCCTGATGGCGCCAGTGCATTATATAGTCTTCCCTGAATATCCTGTCTATTGGTTGTTTTGTGTGCCCTTTACCGGACATCCTGAATCTGACGTTTATACCGAAAGAGAGAAAAATGATAGCAAGGTTCAGAATAAACTAGTTGGGAATAGGGATCAAAGAATGACTGGAAGGAAATCAAAGAGAGGGAAAGAGAGAGAGAGAGAGAGAGAGAGAGAGAGGATTGAAAGAGAGGGGGTATAGAGAGGGAGGGAGGGAGGGAGGGAGAGTAAATGAGTTGGAGGATGAGATTGACGCTAGAGGGGTGTGGCTTTCGTGGGCTGATTGGAACAAATTTATATAAAAGAGATGAAAACTACCCCAGTCGGTGTTCATTCGTCTATTGCTGGTTCTTCAGAAGATTGTCTCCAATCGCATCTGAACTCAGTGCTGTTGTCTTAGAATCTTCGTGAGTATCAGTACTACATCGCTATTCTACAAGCATTGTCTTTTTAATGGGTCCCTCCATTTTTTCGATGTTTTGCGTATTGTTATATCGTCTATATCACTTCAGTCAGTCAATTTTCATTACAACGTATTTGTTACCCCAAGGTTCCGCGATTATATTTTTCTCAATTTACTTTGTTTTGATTATGCAACCTTATTCACAGTGTTACCAAAGAAAGTGAAATGTTCATGTTCTTTTCGAAAAATGAAATAAAGTTTGAATTGAATTGAATTATTGAGGAAAGTGAGGGAATTTCGCAGTTAAATCGCTCAGATATTATTATTTTTTTTTTACCAATCTGAATAGACTGAAAACAGGAAAGACGTCTTTTTATAAGCCTTCAATCTACGCGATCTTCTGAAACATGGTGTTCGGGAGTTTTGAGATGAGATCCTAGTAATGTCTGAATTCTCTTCATTTTATTTCCAACTCCTACCATTGACTCATCAAACGCGAAGGACAATTTTAAGTTTCCATAATACTTGAAAATACAGACTCGCTAAATTGACTTTGTTATATCTGAAGCAATGGTTTCTAACTTTTCATACTGCTGAGAAGAACTCTCCGTCGCCAGTCTAGACCCTTCCTTTCAATTTGTCAAGCAATCAATTTGATAAAAGACGATACTTCAGGTATGGAGTATCATCATTGCTTTACTTCTTCAGTCTTATTTTCTGTATTATCTTTGTGTAAATTTCTTCATGATCGTCTGTAATTACGAACAACAGCAACAATGAGAGTGATCATTATGCCATTTCTCATAACAAATACTTACATTGCTGGACAACCAGATAAGAGAAGGAATGTCCCTTCATCATCCCTTATTTGCTTTTGTCATGCCTTTGAGCGTCTGTTTTGGTTGACATAATTTATTATGTGAATTCGATTTCTCGTCATTTTTCTTTTTCTTTCGGGAGAAGCTTTCCTCCAAGCACATGTGCTAGGCAATATCCTGTATGTCTTTATTTCATATCTTTATTTATTCTGTAAGTTTTCCCTCTGTTTTATCATTCATCCTACAGAAGAAACGAACTAAGCTTCTCGAATCCTGAAACCATGAAGCTGACGATTGCTTTTCTCGTGGTCCTGGCGTCCTAAATGGCCGTTGGTGGCCAGGCATGTGGGTGCTGTCCAAGGTTCTGGACTGGGTTCCAAGGCTCCTGTTATCGGCTCTTCTTAGCGAAGAAAAACTGGCAGCAAGCTGAGAACCACTGCGTCCGTCTTGGTGGTCATTTGACGTCGGTGCTGAGCGAGGCGGAAAACACTTTTCTCTACAATTACTGGCGATATACGGTTCCATCTCCTGCATGGGTAAGGCATACGAGGTAGATGGGGCTTAGCAAACCCGCATCTAGTGCCAAGCGAATAGTAGTCGAAAGAATAAACATTTTGAATGGAAACACCGATTTCAACCTTTTTTATACTTTCAATCACATCGGAAATTATAAACACCTAATGCAGAAGTGTTTTTTTTTTTAAAACGTACTTTCTTGTTTTCTTAGCTCTGTCTTATCTATCTTTCTGGTACAATATTGAAATTTTTGTGTAGTGATGTATTACTTTCAATAAGTTTCTTTTGTTTTAAAATTTGTGCTTGTTTTGCATATATGTATAACTGAAAGAAAAATTAAGCAGACAGAAGCAGACATAAGATTTTTTATTCATTGAAGTACGTGAGTGCAGTGTGTGTGTGTGTGTGTGTGTGTGTGTGTGTATGTATATGTGTGAGTGTAACAGCCTGTCTTTGACTTTCTTTGAGGGAACTACACTGTATAATGAATACGCCCGCAAGCATCTGCTTCTATATAGGTTCCCATACACTCAATTTTATTCATCCGCCATGAATGTTATGTAGCTGAGAATGATTTCAGTTGATTTTGTGCCATGTAAATGCTATTTGTATATACTGAACTTATAATTTATAATTCATGTGTTACTTTACAGTGTCATGGATGGATGTTGTAAATACAACATTGTATGATTTATGTGGAAACTTTAATATATGAAATGAAATGAAATGTTCTGGTTAATGAACTCATTTCATTTTCGTGGGTGTAGGAAATTTTTTTTTTGCTTCAGAATTATGGTAACCCTTTCATGTTCGGATTTACGGGGGTCATCCTACAAACTTACACCAACCCACGAGTCATTCCGTTATTCCGAAGGTCCGCTAATGCGAAAATGAAATAAGATTCGTTATTACGAAGTTTCTTTATTACTATTATTATTCTCTACAAACTTACACCAACCCACGAGTCATTCCTTAATGCCGAAGGTCCGCTAATCCTAAAATGAATTAAGATTCGTTATTATAAGGTTTCTTTATTTCGAAACATACAAAACTGAATAAATATTCGTTAATCTGTATAATTGTGGCGTTAATTCCGAAGGTTCGTCATTCCGAAAATAAGATAAGGTTTGTTTTCCCTGAGGCCCATTAATCCGAAATTGAAAAAGGGTCCGATATTCCGAAGGTCCAATATTTCAAACGTTTGTTGATAAGGGCTCATTCGGAATACAGAAACGAAGGTTATTTCACTTCCGGAATAGGGAACCTTTGGAATAAAGAACTGTAACCGTTGAGATCTGTTATTGCTCCAGTCTTCAAAATTTACGGTCAATTATCATTCAGGGAAAATGGAAATACGGCTTGATCAATTGTATATATCTAGACCTTACAACTACAGAAGTATTATGTCATAACTCCCCCTTTGTTGTAAATTCTAACTTTTTTTCTTACTACACAAAATCATTCGATGTATCGAATGAGAACAACTTCGAGCAGAAAGAGCAATCTTACATAGGCCTGTGCAGTCAGCATAAATAGATTCTTGCATCATCCGGTTCCTGTTTATTTAGCTCACAGTTGACAGCAGACAGTAGTAGATTTATATTAACATATTTTTCTTGTGTAACACTTTCATTAAGGGGTTCTGGATTGGTTACAACGACATCAGGACGGAAGGCTCGTGGGTCTGGAGTGACCATTCCACGCCCAGAGCTCCGTATACCAACTGGCGCCAGAATCAGCCGGACAACTATCATGGAAACCAGGATTGCGGAAGAATGTGGTACTACGCGACCACTTCGGACACAGTCAGAGACTGGGACGATGGCGGATGTGGAGCTCTCGGTGACTACATCTGCAAGTTGACCTTCTGATCTGCTGCAACCTGTGGCGTCATAATGGGTCGGTTATTGCGTCAGATGTTGCGTCAGTAATTGCACCAACTGTTACGTCATTTATTTGCTCTCCAACCATGCACAACATATTCTATTTCGTCTTTGAGTTATATTTAAAATATCCAACGCCCTAATCATAACATAAAATCTCATTTCAGAGCTTAAACCTGAGCATTTTCCAATTTCAATCGTATTTATGTAAATCCAAAATGAATGAAATGTCTTTGTGAAGCTCGGTGAAAGTTGGATTACATACACATCCACATATTTCTCTATAACAGCTGATGTCTCTGGTCTCATAATTTCTAACCTATAAAGATATACGCGAGTTCAGTTAGGAACATGTGAAATGTCCACCATGATTATTTGCATTCATGACTACTGAAAGTTTATTAAAACAAATTTCAACTGTACTCAAAGAAAGTGTTGTCATTTTCATGTTTCACTTTAAAGTTTGTTTTCTTGTTGTCTATTCAATCAATGATATCGTACATTGAATCTCTCCCTATGTGACTTAACCAAAGTTTCAGAGCTTCCTCATCGTTTAAATTTAGTTTAGCTTTGTTTAGCTTGGTTTCTTTTACTATATCAACTGGGATATGCGAGTACAAAATACTAACATGGTACATGAAACATTTGACAAAAATTAACAAACACAATTTTCACAATTAAAAAAAAAATATATATATATATAGTTTGGTAAATAACATCAAACTTAACCGTAAACAAAATTAATGTATCATAGGTGAATCCACAACAAACAGGTTAGTTAAAGGCACCGCCTGTCTGATCACCAAAATACTAACAATCTAAATACAAGGGCTTGTACAAATTAAACTCAATATAATGAGGTTTGACACAACTATATCTCAGACACAACAAAGTACAAACTCCGGTCTCAACTACTGTAGTCGATAGTTTCCGTTGTTTTGTATCATCCAATAACCCTCTATATGCCACATACCTGTCCGTAGATGTGTGTGTGTGTGTGTGTGTGTGTGTGTGTAAAGTCTGTGTACATATGACTAACTGGCACAGAATGGGTTAAAGTATACCATTTCAAAAACAATCATACAACAAACAAAACTTCCTGGCACCGTGCAATGAGCCTTGTTTTCAATCTTTTCTACTGTTTGATAATCATAACACGTAGAAAAGAATGATAATGCATGCATATTTATAATACCATTCTTGTACATATGCTGCTTTGTGGGGTTTTTCTTCAAAATATTGTATACATTATTTTCAAAATTTCGCCATCTTTACCAAAATCTCTTCAGTAGTATTATTAAGTTGAGATAGTCAAAGGCATCGTCTGGTTATAATAGAATTTCTTTGTATAAATCTGATAGTCTTCAGCAGGCACCCAGAACTAGGATAGAAACTTTTTTGTGCTTTATAGGGATGGTATAGTATTAGTTGAGATGAGATTTCGCACGATAATTTGAAAACACTGTATATGAAATATTAAAGAGCATATAATTCTAAACGGAATTCAAAGAGTATTTGATGAAATCCGTTCCGAAATGACTTAGATATCCAAAAAAGAAAAGTTAAACAAATTGATCCAAATAAAAGGCGAGACCAACTTTTATTATGATCACTTTGTTTTAGGTTTCTTAACCATTTCAAAACCAATTTTCATCAAATAATAAACATTGAAATTTAGCTTCGATTACGATGCCCTTTCATATTTCATAAGGTTTCTCATTATCTCACACCAAAAAAAAAAAAAAAAATGGAAACCCGAAGTCATATATCATACTATATCATCCCTTTAATCTGGAATCGTTTATTTGACAGCCTTGGACAATATATATATATATATATATATATATATATATATATATATACCTATACAAACAAACAAACCAACCAACAAACAAACAAACAATACGCGTAGATCCGTTTTAGTTCTACACGAGGTTGTTATTTGGCCATTCGAGACGGAAAACTAGGACGTTTCTTAACTATATCTTTTCTATGTTTTTCTATTACAAGAAAGTTCGTAATCTTTTATTCAGTAATTGATCTATTTGGTTTCTCCTTGACGGCGCCAGTGCACATATAGTCTTTCCTGAATATCGTCCCTGTGTTTTTGGTTGTTTCGTGTACTCTTTATCCGACATCCTGAATCTGACGTGTTTAACAGTAGTAATGTATACTGTACGAAAGAAAAATGATAGCTAGGAGAAAAATAAAATAGTTAGGAATAGGGATCAAAGAATGACCGGAAGGAAAACAAAAACAGAAAGAGGGGGAGGGAAGGAAAGTGGGGTTAGAGAGAGGGAGGGAGGGAGAGTAAATGAGTTGGAGGATGGGATTGACGCTAGAGGGGTGTGACTCTCGTGCATGGGCTGATTGGAACAAGTTTGTATAAAAGAGATGAAATCTAACCCAGTGTTCATTCGTCTATTGCTGGTTCTCCTGAAGATTGTCTCCAATCTGTTCTGAACGGCTCTTCGTGAGTATCGACACTTCATCATTATTGAGGGAACTGAGGAAAATTTCGCACTTAAATTGCTCAGACTTTCTTCCCAATCTGAATAGACTGAAAACAGAAAAGAATTCTGTACATCTTCAATTTACGCGATCTTCTGAAACATTGGGTTTGGGAGTTATAAGCTTAAAGCATAGTAACATGCCTGAATCCTCTTCATTATGTTTCAAACTCCTAACATTGACTCCTTAAACGCGAAGAACAGTTTTAAGATTCTATGATACTTGAAAAGATAGACTCGAAAATTTGACTTCGTTATATCTGAAGCAATGGATTCTAACTTTTCATACTGCCGTCGCCACTCTAGACCCTTCCTTTTAATTTGTCTTAAAAGACCATATTTCAGTTATGGAGTATCATTATCAAAAGCCTTGTTTTACCTCTTCAGTCTTATTTTCTCTATTATCTCTGTGTTATCTTCTTCATGATTGTCTGTGATACTACTATTACGAGCAAAAGCAAAACTGAGAGTTGATCATTATGATTATTACCGATAGCAAGTGCTTAGATCCAAGGACAACCAGATGAGAGAAAAAGGTCACCTTATTATTCCTTATTTTCGTTTGTCATGCCTTTGAGGTGTCTGTTTTGTTTGACAGATGTGGATTTAATTTCCTCGTCTTTTTTTCTTTCGGGACGAGTTTTCATACGATCATATGATGAGATTATTAACACTTTGTCTAACAAAGAACATATAATTGGAGGGGTTTTGTTTGGATTTAGACAATGCTTTTGATACAATTGATCATCAAATTTCAATTTACAAATTATCAAAATTAGGTATAAGAGGTATAGTTCTTTCCTGGTTTAAAAGGTTTCTCTGTAATCGGAAACATTTTGTTTTGTTTCAGTCTAAAACTTATATGACCCCCCCCCCCCCGTGGTGTGCCTCAGGGTTTAATCCTCGAACCTATTCTCTTATATATATATTATTATTATTATTATTAATTCATCATATTTATCTTCTTTATTTCATATTATTTGCAGAAGACACAAATATATTTTATTCAAACAAATGTATAAATACTGTTATTAACACTCTGAATACCGCATTATCCAAGGTACATCTGTGGTTCAAGTGCAATTAGTTGTCACTGAACGTTGATAAAACCTGTTTTTAATCCCATACCAATCACAAAATAGATGTTGGTTTTTTTTTGACAGTGTACTTATTAGTAAAAAGAAATCCACCAAGTTCTTAGGCGTTATTCTGGATTCAACTTTGACTTGGAATGAACATAATTATTCATAAAATATGTACACGTACTTCGATTTCGAAAGCGATTGGTATATTTATAGGTTGAAACCAATTTTGACAAAGAACGTTCTTCTAATTTTGTACAATTCTTTTGTTCTACCACATATCAATTATTGTAATATCGTATGGGGTGACTGTAATAAATCCAAAATTGATTTGTTATTTCATTTGCAGAAAAAAAAAAGCCATCGTAATTTGTACACATTCACCTTATTTAGCCCATACCGATCCTCTATTTAAAAGACCGAAAATATTAAAAGTAAATGATTTTCATATTCATCAATCCGCCATTTTTATATTCAAATACATTAACAATTTACTACCGTTCTTCCATGAAACTTTCATCTCAAATAGCAAAGTACACTCCTATCCTACTCGTCATTGCAATGACATTCATTGTAACCTGAAGTTACTTGTCGCTCATAGATCTATCCTACACCATGGACAGGATATTATGGAATTCTCTTCCCGAACAAACTAAAGCATGCACATCACATTTTTCTTTTAAAGCAAACATGAAAAGTACGTTATATCAAGTTATGGGAATCGGCTTATATCTGGCCTTTGTGATCAAAAAACTAAATAGATTAATTGTTAATGTTTTTATACTCCCCAGTCTCCTTACATAAAATATTCAATAAATATGATATTCAAGTTTTTCTATCTTAATAAGGCACCTAGTACAATTTTATCGCGCGCCTGCTCTGCTCTTCCGCTTGCACCAGCACTCACTTCACTCACCTCATTCTCTGTAAATATAGCGTCTATGCAATTTTCGTTGTTGCAATCTGATGCCGGAATTTTACTGTTTTTTTTTTTATCTTGCATTTTCTTTTCATTTCGATAAGTATACAAGATGTATGTTTAGCCCATTTTTTCTTCTCTTTCAAGGATGTCGTATCTTCAAGATGTATGCTTATTTTAAGACAGTCTTCTGCATTTACACTCCCAATACATGTACCATAATTCAGTCTGATCATTTGATTCACTTTATCCCGAGTGGTTCCCAATCGACGTGTTATCTTATTCTTTTCTTTAATCTGTATACATATATATATCTCAGTTTTATATTTGGGTGTACACACAGTATGTTCCATTGTCTTGTAAACAAAAAGAAATGACTGCATTCAATTTGTAATATATATATATATATATATATATATATATATATATATATATATAATGTATATACATATATATATATTCCATGCAGTAAATTCCTGATAAATGCATTTTAAATATTATTGAAATGTGAAAATCCAAGCACGTATTCTAAGCAATATCCTGTATTTCTTTAATGCACATTTTATTTCATCTTCAAGTCTTCCCTCTGTTGTATCATTCATCCCACGAAAGAAACTAGTAAGTTTCTCGAAACCTGAAACCATGAAGCTGACGATCGCTTTTCTTGTGGTCCTGGCGTCCTACATGGCTGTTGGTGGCCAGGCGAGTGTGTCCTGTCCAAGGTTCTGGACTGGGTTCTACGGCTCCTGCTATCGACTCTTCTTAGCCAAGAAAACATGGCAGGACGCGGAGAACCACTGCGTCCGTCTCGGTGGTCATTTGACGTCGGTGCTGAGCGAGGCAGAAAACACTTTCCTCTACAATTACTGGCGATATACGGTTTCAACTCCTGCATGGGTAAGACATACGAGGTAGATGGGGCTTCGCCAACCCGCATAGTGTCAAGCGAATAGTAGTTGAGAGAATAAACATTTTTAATGCAAACATCGGACATTTTAAACACGCAATGCAGAAGTTTTTTTTTTTTTAAACATACTTTCTTGTTTTCCTAGTTCTGTTATTTTTTTAATCTCTCTGGTGCAAAATTAAAATTCTTTGCAGTGATGTATTGATTTAATAGCTTGCTCTTTCTTTTTATTTTTGTTTGCCTTGAGAATATTATAACTGAATGAAGAATTAGGCAGACAGGAGTTTCTTTTTTCGTTGCAGCGTCGTAGAGTAATGTAAATAGCACCCGCGATATAGATAATTATGGTAAAAACAAAAGACACAAACAAAGGAAAACTGACCAGAAACAAATGATAAAGGGTAAAGATTTTGAGCAAAGAAAATGGGTTTCCATCTGGATTTGAAACCGAGACCTCCGGATTGCCAGACCGGTTCTCTACCCACTGAGCTACAGAAAGCCCTTTCGTCCCATAACCCTTGATTCTCTTTTAAGAACTGTGATACAGTTTGCAGTTTGCATATTAGCGCTGTACAAATGTAATTATTGTATTGTACTGTATTCATTTCGTTTCATATCAGATCATTTCTTATTTTGCTCTAACGATGGATTAACCTCCGTACACAGCTATACTGACATAACATAATTATGTGACTACATTGATAATGAATCTCGGGTAACAGTACATACAGGGCGTTCCAAGCTTCAGTTGCCTCAGTACGAATTTGCGAAGTTGTAATCAGCTGGATAGGAATACGACTTAATACGACTTTAATAAGGTTTGTTATTCCGAAGTTCGTTTGTACTTATAATTTTTTTTTAATTCTGATCTACGAACCATACTTCATTTTCGATTTTACAAATCTTTGGAACAACGGCGTAAATCCATACTGAGGAGTGGGGGGGATGGTCACTATCACCACGATTACAAGCCCATAACCGGACCGGCGCAGCCTTTTTTTTTTTTTTTTTGGGGGGGGGGGGATGGGGGGCGGGGGGTGAGGTGGGGGGGAGAAGCTTTGTGCCCCCCCCCCCCCACACACACACACTTTACAGGGATCGGATGCCCCACTCTTTTGCATGAAATATAAAGTGGGAGAAAAGTGGCAGCAACAACATAAAGACTTTTTTTTTTTTTGAAATATCTGTGAGAGGGAGCGGAACGACCGAACGGGGGAAGGGTGTGTATGGGGGGGGGGGGGTATCCCTCTCCCACACGAGGAAGATTTTGCATTTTCAAACCTGAAATTCAGCGATCTGGTGCTCACTTGTGGTGAAAATTTTGTTTTCTTTTCTTAAAAAGAAATAAGAAAATGAAATATTCACAATATATTATTGAATGACAAAATCGTGGTATTTCAGCTCTTGCTGTGCGACATATCACTGTGAAGGCCTACTAAATAATGGGGCCTATCATCGGCGTAGACAGGATTTGATCTTAGGAGGAGCGGTTATGTGAGGGAACGAATCAAGCGAGGGGGGAGGGTATGGTAGGGGGGTTTCCCCCTCCTACGGTGAAATCTCTTTGCGTTGAAAATTTTGACATTTTTCAGTCCAAAAACTGCCGTTTGTAGCTATATTCTTCGCTTTGGAAATTAAGGGGGGCACACCAGGCGCAACTGCTGTCAATCACTGGCAGCAACATCAGGAGAATGGCATAGCGATGAAATGCGAGCGAGCGGAGCGAGCGAGCATGAAAATTTTAACATTTTACAGTCTAAAAACTGCCGTTTGTAGCTATACTTTTTCGCTTTGGAAATTAAGGGGGGCCGCATCAGGAGCAACTGATGGCAATTACTGGCAACAAAATCAGGAGAATGGCATAGCAGTTAAATGCGAGCGAGCGGGGCGAGCGAGCTTGAAAATTTTGACATTTTACAGTCCAAAGATTGCCGTTTGTGGCTGTATTTTTTCGCTTTGGAAACTATGGGGGCACACCGGGCGCAACTGCCGGCAATCGGGCAGCAACATCAGAATGGCATAACGATTATATGCGAGCGAGCGAAGCGAGTGAGCTTGAAAATTTTGATATTTTACAGTCCCACATGTCCTTTGTGGCTGTACTAGTATTTTTTCGCTTTGGAAATTAAGGGGGGGGGGGGCGCACCGGGCGAAAACTGCTGGCAGTTACTGGCAGCAACATCAGGAGAATGGAATAACGATTAAATGCGAGCGAGCGAAGCGAGCGAGCTTCAAAAATTTGACATTTTACAGTCCCCAAACTGCCGTTTGTAGCTATATTTTTCGCTTTGGAAATTAAGGGGGCGCACCTGCTCACAATCACTGGCAGCAACATCAGGAGAATGGCATAGCGATTAAATGCGAGCGAGCGGAGCGAGCGAGCTTGAAAATTTTGACATTTTACAGTCTAAAAACTGCCGTTTGTAGCTATACTTTTTCGCTTTGGAAATTTAGGGGGAACACCGAGTGCAGCTGCCGGCAATTACTGGCAGCAACATGAGGAGAATGGCATAGCGGTTATATGCGAGCGAGCGGAGCGAGCGAGCTTGAAAATTTTGACATTTTACAGTCCAAAGACTGCCGTTTGTGGCTGTATTTTTTCGCTTTGGAAATTAAGAGGACACACCGGGCGCAACTGCCGGCAATTACTGGCAGCAACATCAGGAGAATGGCATACGTCTACTGCTAGCGAGCGAAGCGAGTGAGCTTGAAAATTTTGACATTTTCCAGTCCTAAAAACTGTCTTTTGTAGCTATATTTTCGCTTTGGAAATTAAGGGGGGCGCACCGGGTGCACCTGCTGTCAATCACTGGCAGTAACATCAGGAGAATGGCATAGCGGTTAAATGCGAGCGAGCGGAGCGAGCGAGCTTTAATATTTTAACATTTTACACTCCAAAAACTGCCGTTTGTAGCTATATTTTTCGCTTTTGTTTGTCCCACTTTTATTTGAGAACTACCCCCCCCCCCATCGACGCCTCTATACATATTAGGTTGCTTTTGTTAAGTGAAAGATCTGCTGCACACTCTTTGATAATTTAGGGAATATACGTCTATGTCAAAAGTGTACAAAGTTTATCCCTTATCCTGTATAGGTGTATTAGCGGACCTTTTGCATGTTCATGATTGCAATACAACGATCTGGTGCATAGATCTGGCGATATTTGGACAATTTTCCATTAAGAATGTTCGAGATTTGTCCTCATCCCGGGAATTGCTTGGGGGATAAATGATTTGTCTGTCTAAACACTTCCTTTGGGGCGGGGCAAATGCCCCTTTGCCCCCCATAGATTCGACGTCCCTGATCTTCCCTTGGTATGCCCATAGATGTATCCTGACTGAGTCATCAGTCACTGTCGTTTCTCAGGAATGATTCAGGAAATGGAGGGGATTCAATTATGGCGATAAAGTTGTTATTGTTTGTTTGTATGTTTTCGTACATATTTTGCAGATGGTCCCCAGTTACTCGCGTCATAGCATGTTTACATGTAGACATATACTATTTGACGTTGTCAACGCCTGAGCCATACCTTACAGTGTATGTCGATGTTACTTTCGTCGCGAGCGAGCGAAGCGAGCGAGCGCTTGAGAAAATTATACATTTTCCTACAAGATAGAATACTGTCCAGCTCTGTTACCTGTCTGAAGGCCGGCGTACAAACGTCATGCAATATGCCAAAATTGATACAATCACATTTCTGCTTCCTCCATTTTTTCCCCTCAAAATTCAGGGGGGGGGGGGGGATGATTGTACAGGCCATCCCCCCCTCCTCCATTTCAGGGGGGGGATATATCCCCCCCATCCCCCCCCCCCGGGATTTACGCCCATGCTTTGGAATAGCGAACCTTATTCTTTTTCAAATTAACATACCGGAATAACGAACCTTATTACATCCTCGGATTAACGAACCTTCGGAATATCGAACTTTATATTTCATTTCTGGATTAACGAACCTTCTGAATAACGAACCTTAGGGATATCGCCACGATGTTCTGATTAATGAACCCATTTTCTTCGATTTAAGGAGCCTGTTTACAGGTATAGGGATTTTTTTTTTTTTTTTTTTGCGTAGCTAACCGTTTCGATTTATGATAATCGAGGGTGATCCCACAAACTGACACCAACGAGTCCTACGTCCAACGAGTTCGACATTGAAAAATGGGTTCCACACTAGGCAAACAAGGCCCATGAGTCCGACACTAGGGAAATAAGGCCCACGAGATCGACACTGCGCAAAAAAGGCTTACGAGTCCAGCACAACGCAAAAAAAAAAAAACAATGTCCACGAGACCCGACACTTCCTAGGGAACATCGGAGAGGTGGTGGGGTTGCTCTGCTTCATAAGTCCAGTCTCACTGTACAGCCTCAAGATTGTGGTCGTGACAAACCCAGATCCTTTGAAGTGATTGAATGTAGTGTGAGTTCTGACAGTGTTGGTCTCAAATTAGTGATCATTTACCGCCCTCCGCCCTCTCCTAAGAATAAGTCCAGCTTTACTGACTTCATGCAAGAATTCTCTTCTCTTTTGGATAAGTATGCTCTTTTCACAGGCAAATTACTTATACTTGGAGATTTTAATGTCCATTGGGAGAATGAGAATTCTGTTGAGACAAGGCGACTTACGTCGTTACTTAAGGACCATGACCTTCAGCAGTTTGTGGATGGGCCAACCCATGAGTCTGGCCATACATTGGATTTAGTTATTTCAAGGGTTGGAGAAGAGTGCTTGGAGACTGTTGATATAGGTGAGTCTCTGTCAGACCACTCAGCTATTCACTGTAAGCTGCCTTTTCAGAAGCCAAAGGCAGTTAAGAGAAAGTTTCAATTCCGTAGGATAAAGGCAATTGATTCCACCAAGTTCAACACGGATATTCAGAAGTCTGAGATATTATCATCAGATACATCACAATCTGCTGAGACTCTCTTACTTCAGTACTGTACAGTTATGGAAGAACTCCTTGATAAACATGCACCACAGCGTTCCTGTGTTGTCACTGATCATCCTGTCATTCCTTGGTACAATCAAGATATAGCTGATGCCAAGCGAAAGCGACGTCAACTTGAGCGGAAATGGAGAAAGACAGGGTTATCTGAGGATAAACATCGTTTCAAGGAACAGAGGAACATCACTCAAGATTTGTTCAAAGCGGCGAAGTCTAAGTTTTGGAACGACCTCATATGGAATGTGATTATGATCAGAGGGCCCTGTATGGCGTTATCAGCCAACTTCTCCATCAGAAAACTCCAGCAACAAAGAAACTGCCACAAGATATACCTGATGCTGACCTCGCCATTGATTTCTCTCAGTTTTTCACTGGAAAGGTTGAGAAAATCCGGGAGCATATCATGCTGGTATCTCGACCACTAGACCATGAACAGCATGCACAGAAGTTGTCACTCCCTTGACATCATCATCAGGTATTATTGATGCTCATATGTCCGTGATGCCTCCTACTTGTCATGAGGAAGTCAAGCGAATAATTCGCAAGACCCCTGCAAAGACATGTCCACTTGACCCAGTACCTACAGCTCTTGTTAAGCAACATTGTGATCTCCTAGCCATACCTATCACTGGTTTGATCAATGCATCATTGCGCGATGGAATAGTCCCAGACAACCTGAAGCTTGCCTATGTTACGCCAGTGTTGAAGAAATCTACACTTGACAACAATGACCTAGCCAGCTATCGCCCAGTGTCAAATCTACCATTCCTTGCCAAAGTGATGGAGAAAATTGTAGCTAGTCGCCTGACAGCTTATCTGCAAGGTAATGATCTCTATGAACGCCTTCAATCGGCATACAGGAAGAATCACAGCGTTGAGACAGCACTTTTGAAGGTCTCTGATGACATCTTTACATCAATCGATAACAGGAAGGCAGTTGCCCTTGTTTTACTTGACTTGACAGCTGCCTTTGACACTGTTGACCATACTGTCCTTCTGGAGAGACTGAGGAAAGATTTTATTAGAATTGATGCAACTGCTCTCCAGTGGCTCGGGTCCTACCTCAGCAACAGAAGACAAGCTGTAGTCATCAATGGGAAGCTGTCCCCTGAGACCTCCCTTCGCTATGGAGTACCACAGGGCTCAGTCCTTGGTCCATTGCTCTTCACACTCTACATTACCCCTCTTGGCTCTATCGTAGAGCAACATGGCCTTGGTGCACATTTCTATGCCGACGACACCCAGCTTTACCTCACTTTTGATCCCAAAGTTGGAGGTGCTGAAGAATGTGCAACTGCTGCTGCTGGGGCCGCCATTGAGGAGATTCGCAGTTGGATGAACATCAACTTTCTGAAGCTCAATGACAAGAAAACAGAGTATCTGCTGCTCTCATCTCCACATATGAGGAGCAGTATCACTGGTGCTCCAGTTCTAGTTGGTGATGAAGCTATATCTCCAAACAACAAGGCTAGAAACCTTGGTGTAGTCTTTGACAGAGCAATGAGTATGGAGAAGCACATATCACATGTCTGTCAGTCAGCATACTACCAACTCCGCCGGATTGCTGAGATCAGGCACTGTCTTACACGAGGTGCTGCAGAAAGTATCATCCATGCCCTGATATCATCTAGACTGGATTTCTGCAACTGTCTCTATGCTGGCCTACCACTAACATCAATCAAACGCCTCCAGGCTGTACAGAATGCGGCTGCGCGCCTTCTTACCGGCACCAAGAAGTCTGACCATGTCTCTCCAATACTTCGTGAGCTTCACTGGCTGCCAGTGCAACGCAGAGTACAGTATAAGATCTTACTGCTTACTTATAAGGCTCTCCACAACTTGTCTCCTGGCTACGTGTCTGAGCTTATCAGTGTACGTCAGCGACGACCAGGGCTACGCTGTACTGGACTGACACTCCATGTTCCCAATACTCGCCTAAAGATGTATGGGGATAGAGCCTTCTCTTCTGTTGCACCACGTCTGTGGAACTCGCTACCAGTTCAGCTTCGGAATTGCAGCAGCCTCAATACATTCAAGTCTGCACTGAAGACTCATCTTTTCCGGCAACTTTGTGAATGATGTGTGACACTTTTTGGGAGCTGGGCGCCTTTGAATGTTTCTAACAGATAAATGGCGTCATACAAATGCTGTTTCATCATCAAATAAGAGCCACGAGTTCGACACTGGACAAAAGGTCCACGAGACAGGATAAAGAGCGCCACCTGTATGCCAACTGCATAGATAAACTCCTCAAAATAAATTCTTTCAAAAACTTCCATTTCCTAGACATTAGATGACTGTTTGGTCAACCTTTATGTTTAATTTTAATCTACAGATACTTCCGCAGCTTTTAATTCATGGATGAAGCCTGGAATCTAATGATAATCTCACAATGCATTCTTTTCAAGCACATTTCTTCACTGAAACGACAAAGCAAATGGGAATTAGACTGTTTGACATAACACGTTCGCTCTATTTTGCAACATTTCATATTTGACCTTTCCTCATACTCAATCATACTGTGCATTCCAGCAATGCTTAATGTAAACAATTGAGTTTTCGTTGTAAAGAAAATTAATCAGGCTTTATTATGATGTCACATTTGAATGAAATGATGTAGTTTTAAGAGAAATATTATACATCAAATCGGAATTGCTAAACTTTTTTTTTTGGAGGGGTTTATCAGTACAGGGTGTTGTATTATTGACATTAGGGGAAGAAATAAGATATATGAGGAAGAAATAACATATTGGAGGGGGCACTTTATTTCACGCTGTCGAGTGTGAGATTGTACCTAATTAAATAGTGCAAAGTAGTGTAAATAGTGTAAAGGGTGTGACATTGATGACAATAATAACAATGTACTCTTCATGGACCCCCAAAGAAAGAAAGAAAGAAAGAAAGAAAGAAAGAAAGAAACAAACAAACAAACGACATATATGTCATTACCGTACAGAGTATCAAGTTACACTTACCAATCAAGAATACAGGATGTACCTACAAAGGTTAAAGATTTAAAACGTAAGCGAGGTTGCTTTTGCATTTTTGTGAACCGAAGTAGAGAGTTCTGGTGCACACTTTTAGTGACATTTTGTAAGATTTTACGACCGCACACACACACACACACACACACACACACTATAAGACAGGTCTTCATAATTCAAGGGGATGAGGGAGGGCAACTGTCCATGCGTGCGGCTATAGTAACATGCTAGAGTCCATTAGAGCAAGACTAGAGTAACAAATATCCTCTCTCATCACTTTTATCTATTTTTCATACACTTAATTGTCTAATTCATTTCATTTCACACATGCATGTTCACATGCATGTTTTTTTTTATTTTCATTTCCAATCAAACACAGGTAATACACTTTGACATGATTACATATATTGGAACATAATAATACATATTGGTTCTTAAAAGAACTTCATGGAAATGAAAATTGAGGGGCTGCTAAAAAGCGAACTTGTAGATTGCAGTCCCTCACTTACGTTACATTACTACATATGACTTTATAACACAATACAACGATACATGTACCGTACAAGCTAATCATTGAAAGTATACAGATGTCATTCAATCGAATCGTATGGTTACATGAAGTATACGCTTTCACATGTATACACATACACATACACACACACACACACACACACACACACACACACACACACGCACGCACACACACACACACACAAGCGCACACACTTATACACATACACATACGCATACACACGCACGTACACACACACACATACGCACACGCACGCACGTACACACACATGTTTGCATCCACATACATTGTGCTCACACAGAAGAGAGTAGGGAAAGAGAGAGAGAGGGAGGGAGAGAGGGGGGAGTAGAGAGAGCGAAGGGCAGGTCAGCATTCTCGATGCAGGGTGAAGAAAAAAAGAACAACAATTCCAAACAGTCAAACTAATCATGGGGTACATAATTTATGAGCTAATCAAATATTTCTTTAAATTACTAGAGAATGATTTCAAACTAATGGAATCTTTTATATTTTTCCCAAGGGAATTCCAAAATTTTGGGCCACTGTAAATAACGTGGATTTTGTAAATAGAGTTCGGGTAAGGGGCAAATGATACTCATCTGTTTGACGAGTGGGGTATTTATGAATTCCCTATTATAATTCCCTATACCGTTATCGGTACACCCTTTACAATCACGTATTTTTATTTGGTTATATGCCGTTGTTAATTCCGTCGAACTCGTTGACCTTTATTATGCTTAGTGCCTGTCTCGTGAGCTTTTTATTGCGTACCATCGGACTCGTTTGCCTTTTTTGCCTACTGTCCGTCTTGTGTGCCCAATTTGCCTTGTGACAAATTGGTGGACCGTATAACTCGTGGGCCTATTTTACTTGATGCCGAACTCATGGGCCTTGTTTACAATGGCCCGAATTCACGAAGGTGGTACAAATGAAACTATGGTTTAAACCATGGACAAAAACCATGGAGCGCCAAATGTTGCATGGAATATTTCGTTACGAAATTGGTCATTTTGTCGACAAGATGACCGTTTCGTTAACGAAACTATCATTTCGTGGACGAAATGCTCATTTAGTTATAAAATGTTGTCATTTCGTTACAAAATAATCATTTCATCGATGAAATGGCTGATGAACCGAAATATTCCATGCGACACTTGGCGCTCCATGGTTTTTGTCCATGGTTTAAACCATGGTTTCATTTTACCACCTTCGTGAATTCGGGCCTTAGTGTCTAACTCGTGAGCTGTATAACAAGTGCGCAGTATAAGTCGTGAGTTGCATAACTCGTGGGTGTGGAACTAATGACAAGCACCCGATTAACGAACCTTCTGAATAACGAAGATCACCCATTGCTAGAAACTTGCGTCAAAAAACAAACCAAGCCAAAACAAAAAACAAACAAACAAAAAACAAACACGATTAATGTGGAGCTGACAAGAAGACCTTGTACTTGGCAGGTGACCGGACAGGTGACGTGGGTAGCCTCCGGGGAAGTATGTGTTACCTTACTGAATTTAAATTTCATGATTGTGACGGAGAAATTGATAATAGAATTACAGAGAAGGCTGATTATATCAATGGACTCATTTTATGAGATACCTAAAATAACACACAAAAGCAGGGCCATTATACACAGCAGTGAAATTCGTTATTCGGAAGGTTCGTTAATCCGAAAATGAAATAAGATTCGTTCTTCCGAACATAAAAAAAACTGCATGAGTATTAATAATTATGTTCGTCAATCCGAAAATGGAAAGAGATTCGTTATTTCGTAAATTTGTGGCGTTTATCCCGAAGGTTCATTATACCAAGGGTTTGCCATTCCAAGAAATAGAATAAGGTTTGTTTTCCCTGAGGCTCATTAATCTGAAAACGATGTAGGGTTCGTCACATTGCGAAGATCTAATATTCCAAAGGTTTGTTAATGGGTGCGTACAGAACAAATGTTATTTCTTTTTCCGGAATAACGAACCCATGGAACTTTAACCATTAATACTGATTATTGCCCGAATCTTTAAAATTACGTCTATCATTCAATGGCATTAACAGTACGGTTTGATCAATATGTACCTATGTAGATCATACATCTCGATGTCCCCCATTGTTGTAATTCATAACATTTTTTTTTTTTTCCGACGACGCAAATGTATCCCAATCTAATGAGAAAAACTCAGAAAGAGCAATCTCACATAATATTTACAGTCAGCAGGTATAGGTAGGGCTCTTTTAAATTCTACACATACGTATACATACATGTATACAGTATATATATACATATATATATATATATATATATATATACCAAAAAAAAAAAAATCGATTTTCACGATTTCATGCCATGCGTTATTTCTCTTCTCTATTTGCAATGCAATCTAATGAAATCTAGCGCCCGATAGCAACAAATACCGGTAGCATATTTTTATTGTGTAACACTTTTATCAGGGGTTCTGGATTGGTTACAACGACATCACGACTGAAGGCAGGTGGGTCTGGAGCGACCATTCCACGCCCAGAGCTCCGTATACCAACTGGCGCCGTGGCCAGCCGGACGACCATCAGGGCAGACAGGACTGTGGCAGGGTGTGGTACACTGGAGCCAGCTCTGATACGGCCAGAGATTGGGATGATGGTCAGTGTGGAGCTCGCGGTGACTACATCTGCAAATTGACCTTTTGATCTGCTGGAACCAGTGACGTCATAATGTTTTTTTTTTTTTTTTTTTTTTTTAACTGCGTCAGTTCTTGTGTTAGCAATTTTGCCAACTATTACGTCATTCATTCTCTCTCCGATCATGTTCCACACATTCTATTTCGTCTTATAATTTAAGACGAAGGTGGTACAAATGAAACCATGGTTTAGACCATAGAACCATGGAATATTTCGTTACGAAATCAGTCATTTTGTCGATGAAGTGATTATTTTGTAACGAAATGACAACATTTTGTCACTAAATGAACATTTCCTCCACGAAATGATAATTTCGTTAAAGAAACGGTCATTTTGTCGACGAAATGACCAATTTCGTGACGAAATATTCCGTGTGACACTTGGCGCTCCATGGTTTTTGTCCATGGTTTAAACCATAGTTTCATTTGTACCACCTTCGTGAATTCCGGCCAAAATGTCCAACGCCCTCATTCAAATACAACTCTTTCCAGATCTTAACCCTGAGCGTTTTCCCATTTTAATCGTCTTTATGTAAATCCAACAAGAGTGAAACGTCTTTGTGCAGCTCGGTGAAAATTGGATTACATACACATCCACTTATTTCTCTATAACAGGTGACGTGTATGGTCTCATAGTTTCTAACATATAAAGATGTACGCTCTGAGTTCGGTGTGCAATATGCGAAAGGTCCACCGTGACTATTTCAATTCAAGACTACTGCAAACTAATTAAAACAGACTTCAACTGTACTCAAAAGATATTTAGTATGACAAGTGTCATCGTTTGGCAGTTTTCACTTTCATGTTTGTTTTCTTGTAGTCGATTCCAGTGATATTGTACATTCAATCGCTCTCTATTTTTATGATAAACCGAAAGGTTCAAACACTTCAAACACACACGCACACACACGCACAGACATACATGGTATGATAAAAGGCTTATTTATCCAGTACCAAAAAAAAAAAAAAATGGAAACTCAACTTTGATCGATTACATTTCTGCAATATTCATTCATTCATTCATTCATTCATTCATTCATTCATTCATTCATGTTTTTATTTTCATTTCCAATCAATATACATAGGTTATACAAACGTCAAATGATAACATATCTTGTAACAATACATCTTGTTCCATAAAGGACTTGGTAGAAATGAAAATTGAGGGGCTGCTAAAAAGCGAACTTGTATAGTGCATTAATACATAGCTCACAAAACTACTATACATGTAACGTACAAGTTAATTATTGGAAGTATACACTTTTCATTACACATCATAGTAACATCATAGTCATCATGTTTGGGATCATCTTAAAGCTTGAACAACTTTTTGTCCGACAATACATATTATTTGATAAGCTTTGACAGAGGGACACGTGCATGCCGTAAAATAAGAATGTAAGACTTAATGGTGTGGATGGCGTCGGATGAAAACGTTGCAAAATTGACTTGATTTTAAATTGATGTGTTTTATTTTGTCTCGTGTATATGGATGAATGACATCCTGTATTCAGTCAAGCGAACCACAAATGCAGAATTACGGCGTTCTGACAGAAAGCCAGCAAAGCCACTAAAAAAAAATCCAATTGCAAACACAACAATTAAGCAAACAACAAACACAAAGCTGGCAATCTTATTGCAGACACACACAAACACGCAAAAGACGAAAAGAATGAGGCAAAGACGAGATATCAATGAAAGTAATACAATTGATCAAAAGCCAATTTCCTTTCATACTACATACACATCACGGAAATAGATCAATTTTGCATTTTTAGTATTGAAACAGAATCAATCTGATGCACACTTTTTTTAAAAATGAAATAATGGGAAAATTGTCAATCTCCCCCCCAAAATTCTAAACGATGGGTCCCATTGTGGGGAGGGTCGTAGGGATGGAGTATCCTCCTTCCATTCGAGGGAGATTTAGAATTTTCAGAACTGAAATTCAACGATCTGTTACACTCTTTGGATGAAATATATGGGCAATTTTCTATCAAAAAAAAAAGAAAAGAAAAAAGAAGCAGACAATTTTCAGCATCTGGGGAATTATTCGGGGGCAAGATGATATACGTACTTTCCAGAGAGAGAGAGAGAGAGAGAGAGAGAGAGAGATAGAGATAGAGAGAGGGACACAGTTTGAGGCACCGGTAATAACGTTGGTCCGATAAGCAAATTTACAGGGTACGTCCTCATTCGTTGTGCTTTAAACCAGTTGAAATAATTGAAGGAATAACGCCAGCGGCCGAGCATGTTTTTTGACTTTCACTGTTATTTGTATAGTTAGAATTTACTCTTTCGGTCAATTACAAGTGAGGTCTCTTTGTACTTTAATCAGGAATGACCTTAAAATTTGATCAAACAATCCCTCGTTACACAGCCTCGGGTATCTTAAGGAAAATATACTCGCAATTCTGTTCTGTACTATACGAGGTTGATAAATCGGTACTCGAGAGAGAAGACGAGAATATTTCTCGGGGTCACATCAAACTTTGATGACGACAAGAGAGTTGTGAATTCTGGATTCATTCTTATCTACCTGTAGTTTGTCTCTCCTCGAGGTGGCGGGGTCATTGGCCCTTGTATAGTCTTCCCTGAGTTAACTGTCTTTTGGTTGTTTTGTGTCCTTAACCCAACATTTTGAGTGTAAACAATAACCGCGTCTGGTAGTATTATAGCACTTAAGAAGGGAAAACTGATAGCTTGGTGAAAATAAACTGGCAAGGGAGAAGGATCAAAGAATCGACAGAGAGAGAGAGAGAGAGAGAGAGAGAGAGAGAGGATGAGGTTGACGCTCGAGGGGTGTGGCATTCGTTGGCTGGTTAATGGAACAAGTTTGTATAAAGGAGATGAAAACTACCCCAGTGTTCATTCGTCTACCGCTGGTTCTTCTGAAGATTGTCTCCAATCGCATCTGAATCTTTGTGAGTATCAATACTCTGATAGGAATATGAATTAGTGCATCTTAACTGACGGCGGTATATTAAGCAGGTGGAATTTTTACACTAAAATGGTCAGAAAAAAAAATCAACATGATTGTTTTTCCAAATCTGAATACACTGAAAACAGAAAAGAAGTATTTATCAGTTCATCGGCATGATCTCAAGAAGGATTCAATCGGGAAATTTAGACAGTGAGAACAGAAATTTGTTTACTTTTTCAATCTAAAATAAACTGTAAACATACTATGAGCCACCATCTGTGGTTGCTACAAACGTGCGCATAGTTACATATGAATTTATTCTGCTCGCTATTTGTTGTTCACGTCTTGTTACGTTGATATCGTCAACTATCATTTGAGCTTGAAAGGTTTTTCTACAGGTGAGAAGGCAGGCTCGTCATAAAGGTGACATCGTAACTGAAGACATAATTTATAAAGTTTCTAGCTGCTGAGAAGAATTTCAGTTATTACCAGTAACGACTTCTTCTTTCCATTTATCATGCGTTATCACTTGATAAAAGACAATGTACTAGGGAAAATCATTATTAGATTAAATTCTTCATCTTCACTCTTATATTTCCATCAATATCATAGAATTTTCATCGTGATCGTTTGTTATGATGAGCTCAAGTATGGACATTACCATTATTGCTAGCAAATATTAAGATTGTGTAGGAAAGGAGATTAAGACAAAAAAGCCCCCTAATCATTACTTAATTGCTTTTGTCATGGCCCTTGTGGCGTCTTTTCTTTGACAAATGAGGATTTGATTTTATCCTGTTTGTTTTTTCTTCTTCTTCTTCTTCTTCTTCTTCTTCTTCTTCTTCTTCTTCTTCTGTAAGAAGAACTTTGCTAAGAACATGTATATAGGACATAATTATACATGGGCAATATTATGTAATCACGTTTTACATCGCAATTTGATATGTGCTTAAAATTTCCCTCTTTCATCTCATTGATGTCACAGAAAGAAAAGTAAATTAGCTTCTCGAATCCTGAAACCATGAAGATGACCATTGCTTTTCTCGTGGTCCTGGCGTCCTACATGGCTGTCGGCAGTCAGGCGTATGGGTGCTGTCCGGAGTTCTGGACTGGGTTCCATGGCTCCTGCTATCGGCTGTTCTTAGCGAAGAAAACCTGGCAGGAAGCGGAGAACCACTGCGTCCGTCTTGGCGGTCATTTGACGTCGGTGCTGAGCGAGGCGGAAAACAATTTCCTCTACGATTACTGGCGAAATACGGTTTCAACTCCTGCATGGGTAAGCCGTGGGAGGTATAGATGGGTCCTTTACAAAGTCGAAAGAACAAACATTTTGAATGCAAATAGCGGTTACAACTTTTTATATTTTCAATCATATCGCACATTGTAAACATTATAATGCCGACGTGTTTTTACAAAATATGTTTTCTTGTTTTCCTATTTCTGTTTTCTTTATCTCTCTTTTACCAGTATATATATATATATGTATATATATATATATATATATATATATATATACATACATATATATTTATTTATTTATTCTTCATCAATTTCGATTGGTTACATTGCATTTAAAACTTTATTTTTCAATGATATATAACTTTGAGAGAAATTACGCAGAGAGGACTTCTTTTTTATTTAGAATATGTAGCACGCTCGAATATTTTGTTTGTTTATTAAAAACTTTTCTATTGCTCTACTTGTAGAAATCAAATCCTTCCGACAACATCAAGAATTCTCACATCAAAATATAATCAAGAGTACTCAAAAGAAATAGTAATGATGTCGAGCATTGTGACACAGCTTACAGTTTGTAGTACGCCACCACTGTACAAACTATTATTGTATATATTGTACTCTGTTGTTTTCGTTTTATATAAGATTATGTTCAATATTCTGTAACCCTGCAGTAATGCCAATAGACATTCACTGTACTGATTTATCATATATTACTTCATAGATTATGAATGACAGGCATGACAGGGGACAGTACATGTAGCAAGTTCTACGAATTTGCGAAAGTGTAATCAGCTTGATATATTATGACTCGTCATGCTCGTTGCTACGATTACAGCTTGTTATTCCGAAGGCGTATTATTCCAAAGGTTCGTAATTTCGAAAATTCTTATTGAAAAGATTCGTTTATCCGAAAATAAAAACAGGTTCATTCATCCAAAAACGAAATGGGGTTTGTTTGTACTCATAGTTGTTTTATTTTTTATTTTTTATGAACAAACCTTTTGCATAACGCCATGATTGTTGTAACCAACGAACCCCATTTCATATTACTTGTGTTTCCGTAACGAACATCTAGGTATAACGAATTTGTGTGTTTCGGATTAACGAACCTTTGGACAATATTGGAATAACGAAAATCACCCATTGCTTCAAACATGTATAGTGACACGACGATTCATGTGGAATTGTCAAATGATTACTCGGCAGGTGACGTTGGATAGCTTCTTGGTAAAACTGTTGTATTTCTTAGAGTTGATACAGTGCACTCCCGTTATAACGAACACGGTTATAACGAAATTCTGGTTAAAACTAAATAAAAATTCATGCCTAAAAATTATTCGTTCTATGTTTTTTATTGTTTATTTGTTCGGTTATAACGAAATTTCGTTATAACAACAACAACAAAAAAAAACAAACAAACAAAAAACAACAACAACAAAACACAAAAAACTGCCGGTCCCGACGACTTCGCTATACCGGGACTCCACTGTATCAATACCTGACTCTCTTTGCTAGCGAGATAGACCGAGGCAGTCGCTTGCGACGGGAGCAGCTCTACAATTTTGCATGACGAATATAGCCGACCAAATTTTGGTCCGTGAAATTCATCCAGTTAGTGCGAGCTACCGCAACGTATATTTATGAGCATTGATAGGATTGCTTGAAAAAGACGCACTGATGGAATGGTGCATCTGTTGTTGAACGGTGACTTTAACTTCCCATTCGTTGTCATTTGTGGATTATGATGATCTCTGAGGTATGTGAAAAATCGTATACAGGGTGTATTTGTTTTTAAGTTAGAAATCAAACTCTTCGTTAAAAGCTTGCCTACAGATGTTATTTGAGCATACGATATTCATACGTCATCCCCGAAATAAATAATAGACTATGCCAGAACAGACGCCTCTTATCCCTCTTTCGTGTGTGTCAGGCAATCGCATACAAACTCAGGAAATAATATGCTGTAGTATCTCGCTCTTTGATTTTTCACCGACAAAAATTTGATCGGAATATTTCTCAGGCTGATCACAAGTAGCCCTGGGCGCGAGCACCTCGGTTAATTCGAAAATGACGTATATAAGGTTTATTGTCCTGACAGTTCGTTGTTTAAAAACGTACCTATACCGTATAATTACATGCTTGTTAATACAAAAATGGTAAAAAAGTTTGTTAATCCGTACTTTCGTGTCGTTGTTCTGAAGATTCGTTTGTTGCGACAAGGATTGTCGCCCGACAAGGATTGTCGCCCCCGGCTCGGGGGCGACAATCCTTGACGGAGTTGGCGTCAAAGATTGTCGCCCCGTCAAAGATTGTCGTCTGGCGACCCGTCTGGCGACAATCTTTGATGAGGGCTGGCGGCAAAGATTGTCGCCCGCCCTCGAAGCACATTTTGCTGGGTAATATCGTTCTTGACATAGTCATTGAAATACCAACATATAACTTACATGGCTACATCCATGCAAACATGCCATGTAAAAGTCATGGTGAGGTTTCAAGAAAGTGTGTATGTGCGCGCGCACATGCTAATTTAGTGTCCGTTTGTGCGCGCGTGTGTGTGTGTGTGCGTGTGTGTGTGTGTGTTAGTGTATATGATGGAAGAGTGTGTTTATTATGTCAGCGTATGTGTTTTGGCTGCGCGTGGGGAGGGATAAGCTGTTGCTGGCATAAACGTTATATTGAGTTTATCAGCAGCTTTGACTTTGATGAGTTTGTTTGACGGATTTGTATATGAATTCGGAGTGGTGCCTGCGTACGGGCGGATGCTGCTTTTATTTCGGGTTTGTGTGTGTGTGTGTGGGAGGGGGGGGGGGTTACATTTCATTATTGCGAAGGTTCGTTATTCTGTAACAATCTGTAACTATCCGAAAATATCCGCAACTCTCCGTAAGTAGTCGCAACTCTCCGCAAGTGATCCGAACTATTCGGAAGTTTCTGCAAGTTGAAAGAACAAAATTAC